>NC_064629.1:117750965-118053996 GCF_023864275.1 Schistocerca cancellata | reverse complement strand
AACTTGCTGCAAAAGCGTATCAAAAGGCCCGAAAGTGTACCAAATTATGTCTCAGACTGTATCAACTGGCCATAAAAGTATATCTTCGTGATCCAAAGTGTATCAAATTACATTATAAATTGTATCAACTTATCCAAAAAGTTACCACAACTTACCACAAAAATGTATTATGGTACCCCGCAAACTGTATCATTTACCCAAAATTCCTATTGCATCTTCTAAGCTGTAACCATGGAGAGCTCCTGTGCATCCAAGTTTCAGTCCTGCCTATTCTATAAAATCTACTTCCACACGTCCCTTATATCTTCAAAGCTTATAAATAACGACACGGGTTCCACTATGGTATTTACAGTGTTCCCTCGTTCACGTACTTCTAGTAAATTCCTCGAGTTACCAGTTCTGTTCACACGCAGGCATTTTTTTCGCTGATCGGTGGTCCATACATCTGTATTTTCTAGTGGCGAATCACAACTCAGAACTCATTCGTTCCTACTAAAGCCATATCTGTGGTTGTTATGATTTCTTGGGGACTACTTGGGACGTCATTCCAACTATCATTGTTCTGGTCTGGTTGGTATCGAGGCAGGTTTCCTTTCGTTTCTTCCAATCGGTAATCTGAAAGAGACTTATTTCTCGCTTGTTGCACCAATGCTCATACCTCATAACTGTGGCCAAAACTCAACTTCTGTAGAAGACATTGAAGAGTTCTTTTCACTCGCGATGCTCCCAGCTATGGCTATTCCTCACTGTAATCAGTTTGGTAGCATGATTGCACATATTCTCACTAACTCCAGTGCATCATACAGTACATCAACGTACTGATTTCGTTTTATCATTTCTTTAATGAACAGAATTGAATTCCTGTTACTACATTCACTATAAGCCTCCATCACTAAAATACTTAGTTTTACCAGGTTCTGAGTACGCTTGGATCAAAACTAAGTTAGGAATACCCGTTTGCTCTCTGAAAAGATTTTACAATGGCACATTACCAATAGCATCCGTGTGGCTACCTGCCTCTTGCCTGAAAAGTACACAAACGAAATTCATCGTTAATAGCGGACTCCATGAATGAACAATGCCGCTTCAAGCTGAGTTGTCCACATACGTGGATATTGATTATTCATGGGATCAGGGAAAAGCACGTATTTTTAGACCGAAATGTCGCCTGCTGTTCCCTTGATTGGTTTAACATATACAGGTGTGCCACGGAATCTACAAAATCTTTCCTCTAATTCAAGCAATCTGAATCTGTTTGTTTTGTTTTAGGGTGCAAAAACAACTGGGGTCATACGTGCAATCTGATTCAGTGCACATACATTTGCTCCTGTTGCTGATTTCGTAAGTAGTGTCATTCTTCGAAGCAGTTTTGTTATAGCTCCTGAGCCATTTAAGCTCAGACAACACTTTTCTGTTCTTCCAATTTGTTTCGGCCCGATTCTGCTTGAACCACAAGAAGGATTGACCTCACACATTGTCGCTCACTGCAAGGGGCACTTGTAATCTGAGCCCTCATTGTTGCGGAGTGAAAGTTGCTCAACCGTGGTAGCAAACATCTCTAATCTGTTTGGAAATATTCCCGCTTCTTCACGTCGCTGTTGTAAGACCAACACTTGTTGGTACATGTTCTATGGAATTTCTGCATGTTCTTTGTGAACTTTGTAAATCACTTGTTGTACTTGCAGGTGATCAGCTGGCACATCACAACTTAGCAAACACTAGTTCCCCGCACTTGGCGTGAGGACGTAAATCTCGGCCTATAGCTGATCCGTCTGGATGGCCAACACCGTGATTGTTCTATTACTTCGCGGCCGCAGGTGTGGGGTGAGGTGGCATGTTCCTTCGGTAATGACCAACTCACTGTCCTAAGTTTGCGTCACCTGATCTTCGATCACTATTCTACTGCACGACAAAAGTAATACGTTTGAGTAAACATCTCTCCTTTGCCCTCAATAGAGTTCATTTCCATGCTTGCCGCTCGCAAGTGGCTCATTTTGACTAAACTCTTTGCTTACAAATGGATGGACCTGTCAGAAAAAAATGAAGAACTCAGTTGAAATTTGTAAATATATTGTAAACTAAACCAAACACCGCCCGAACAGGCTATGAAGGCCCAACAGTACCGACCGGCCCCTGTGCCATCCTCAGCTCACCGGCGTCACTAGATGTGGATATCGAAGGCATGTGGTCAGCACACTGTTCTCCTGGCCATATGTCAGTTAACGAGACCTGATCCGTTACTTCTCAGTCAAGTAGCTCCTCAGTTTGCCTTACTAGGGTTGAGTGCACCCCGCTCGCCAACAGCGGTCGGCAGACTGGATGGCTACCCATCCAAGTGCTAGCGGAGCCCGACTTCGGTGATCTGACGGGAACCGGCGTTACCACTGCGGCAAGGTCGTTAGCCGTAAATATATTCTCTCCCTGTAATTTACTATAAAAAAAGGAAAAATCGAACACTTGTAATCTTACGAAAGAAGTTATTGTCGCCATGTTTACTGTAATACACGGACGGAAAAAATTATAGCAACACTGGAAAATAATTAACGTACAGAAATGAATTTTTGGGAATACATTTGTATAGATAATATATTACTGCGATTAATATTGCAAGATCACAGGTCAATGTAATCACCAGATGAGCCAGGGTAAATGTGAAATGCTGATATTTTAATAACCGGTGTAACTGCCAGACTGTTGAATGCAAGCATGCAAACGTGCATGCATTGTGTTGTACAGGTGCCAGATATCAATAGTATGAAACTCTGTTCGTTTCTGTGCAATCTGCGTTGTAGCCGAATTTATTCAAGACGGTGGCTCTCTCTGAGCGGTCACCCACCTCCTCTCCTTGGGGGTAGATGTGGAAATGTCACATGATGCCACCATCCCCACTCTTCCCCCCTCCCCCATTCCACTCCACTCATCCCACTTGGAAATTGATGGGAGAAAGACTCAGTCTGTGCAGAGCTGCTAGAGAGGAAGGATGTAAGGTACTGTCTTATTTAAGTGAGTATTATCCTGCTTGATGAATTTCCTAAATTTTGATCGGGAAACCGAAAAAATTACCCTACAGCCTCTCTGCTTAAAATAGGTGGGACGTTAGAAAAAAGCTCTAGTGGAAAAACGGACCTCATGACACGAATAGAGCAGTAAATTTCAGCAATAAATTGCTTATTTATTTAAACATTAATCAAATTTATTAATTAAATTGCAAGGAATGTGTTCAATTGACAAGATGTTAATGTTGTATGGAGAGGAGGTTAATAAGCAGACGTCTGAGAGCTATGTCCGTTGCTTTATATATGAGCATTGGAAAAGTGAGATAATGGATGAGGGTAGGGGAATAATTTTCAGTAAATAACAGTGATGCAGCAGGATGGACTGACGATGCATTTGGCAACTCATACAGACTACTCGCTGTGCTGGAGCTGGTTGTGTTCCTTGGAACGGCCAGTCGATCCACGGTGCAAGAGACAAGTTCCTATTCCACTACCCCAGACTGAATGACCCAGAGGTGCTCAACTTGGTGTATGGGGCTCGACTGAGGACGCTTGAAACTTGATTTGTTCTCCTTTCCGACAGCGTGTGTATATATGTTCACTCTGCTGCATGCCTTAGTCCACAAAACCACTCTAAATTGGTGGGGAAGTGCCCTACAGCTGCTGCCGGAAGAATTGCCTCCTGCCGATCTACACGTGTTTAGGTGCTGAGGAACTTGTACACAGATACATGGTAAGAAGATATAGAACAGCAAACTGTCACTGATGTTTAAGGAGAGTTGCCTATTACCGATCTAGAACTCTCTAGCTGCTGAGCAACTTGTGCACACACATACATACATGGTAAGAAGGTACAGGACAGCAATCTATGATTGAAGTAAAGGAAGAGCTGTTTCCTACCGATCTGCAAGTGAAATAGCTGCTGATTAATTTGTACATACACACATACAAATCATAAGAAGGGATAGGGCAGCAATCTATCACTGAAGTGTAGGATGGCCAATACATGCTACCAGAAGTGATGGAAAATATTTGACTGCTCTAACTACACATTGAAATTGTCTCGAAGAAAACCACCATTTGTAAACAAATGATCATAATGCAGCACAGACACAAGGGAGAGGAGAGAGAGGAAGGGGGGGGGGAGGGGAGGACTGGTCATCAGCTGTCTGTATCCCCTCATCGAGGTGAACACACATTGCGGTAGATTAGCAGAAGCTACTCTTTGGTGCTTCTCCCGGGCTATCGCATCCTTCACACTCCTTGAGCTACTGCGTTAAACTGGTGAAAGCCACTCTTTGTCACGTCTCACTGCTGATACCTTCATATCTATACCCACCGGAACCCTTTATGGTCTCTCGTTCGTTTATATCACATGAGAGATTGAAAGGTGGCTACACTGAGCCACAGCGCCAAAAATCGCGCCAGAGAGTGTATTGTTCCGCCGCCTCCACTGGCAGTGCGTGTTGAGAGGTAGTGGCAAGCAGTTCTTGCCGAGAGTTCTTGCCGAGAGTTCTTGCCGAGCAGTTGTGGTGGACACTGCTTGTAGCGGAAGTTGAGATGAGATAGTGCAGAGTGTTGTTCCATGTTTTATGCAGTGGTTTGATGGGAGAGATAGCAGATGTTGATCCAATGGAGATATTGTAATGATCTGAGTGCTTTTCGTCAATATAAATTAAGGTAACTAACTACTGTTCTTTATTTTCTTATTATTGTGTGTCCTGAATAATGTGCCATTACAGGTTCAGTCAACAAAGCATCTGGCTTGTGTTCTTGTATTAGAGTGTAATTCTGCTTTCCTTACGCAATTGTAGTATTTCTAATTTTCTTTTATCACGTCAGTATAATTGGTATTTAAAAATTCTTGTTTTGTTGAAGAAGAACCGTGCCAGATGTGCGTTGAGTCACACTACCACACACAGAACAGCTACACTTGTGCTAGGTTGGCTTCGTAGATTTTATAGTTGCTGGGGACTTAATTAATTAATTGTGTTAATGAAAAGTTTCATTTCATTCTTTGTTGTGGTTCTATGCAGTCAGATAGCGTAATAATAGTTGTCAGGGCCAGCCGTTTACGAGACATGCGTAATCGGACATACAGCTACCAAAATTATGTGCATTAGCATTTTATTAAGCCCCCATGCACGTGGCGACCCTGCCAGGATCGTCCCTTGGAATCTTCTGATTGCAAAAATAGTAGACAGTAGTATTGTTGTAGTAATTTGTAGTTTGGTAATTGTAGTCCATTTTGCATGTGTAGACTTGGTAATTGGTATTCTTCTAATGGTATTTTTCAAAAGTTATTCATTTTTTTTTGTTGTCTTGTCCACGGGTTTGATAATTTAGTGCAATTATTTCAATTGTTCGAGTAAACGTGTTTGAGGGAAGCATATCGTGTGAATGGTATTGTTGGTGATAACGTGTTAAATTCTCCGTAATTTTCATATAGTGACGAGTTTTGTATATTTTGTAAATGATTACGCGATCAATGAAAAAGGCAAAAATGATGGATAGTGAAAATGACGAAATTGTTAACATGGCGAACTCGCCAACACAGGAGAACAGTATGATGGATAATGAAGTGGAAAACAAGGTAATAAGTCGGGAAAATAGTCCGGAACCAGTTCAAGGTTTTTCTCAATCAGAAAATTCACAGAATACGAGAGTAACGATAGAAGATTCTGGAATAGTATCGAACACAGATAGCCTTATGGCTATGCAGAAGGAAGTTAGTTTTGTGGGAAATGTGAGGGGTGAAAAGAATTTTGAAACAGTTACTTTGGAGCAGTTGATGAGTGCTATATTAAATATGGGAACAATGCATACTCAGTTTAGATCTGAATTAAAAACAGAGATAGGAACAATTAAAACTGAGATGGGAACTTTGCGATCTGAAATTAAAACAGATAGGGGAACAATGGAGCAGTTTCGATCTGAATTAAAAACAGATAGGGAAACAATGGAAACACGGTTAGACTCATTGGGGTTACAGTTAGGATCTGAATTGAAAACGGTGACAACACGGCTAGAAACAGAGATGGAAACAATGGAAACACGGTTAGATTCACGAATAGGGACATGTTTCAAAAATATGAAAGATGAATTAAAGAAAGAAATCAGAGAAGAAGTACAACCGATTTTGAATTCTCACAATAATAGATTAATTGCAGTAGAGATTAGACAAAGGGAACAAGATAGAGAACAGGAAGAAAGAGATCGCGTGATAGTACAGAAATTTTCAGAGTTAAATTTACAACGTGCAAAAGATAAGGAAGAAATATTTGAGAGAATCGAGGAATCCGTACCAAATGATAGAATAAATAATCTAACACAACTATATGAACAGTTAATTACTAAATGTGTTAATACTGAAACCCGAGTCGCGACACTTACGGAAGACGTAAATAAACAGAAAGAACAAATAGGTGACTTATCGGAAAGAGTGGAGGAGATTTCAGATAAATTGACAAATCTTAGTTTGAATGGGGTCAGAGATTCAGATGACACAGCTCCATTGCCATTTTCAGAAACCGAAGAGTACCAGAGCATAAATAAACATGTTGAAAATCAGGGAAAATTTAATGAACGCGTTAAAAGGGAAGTGGAGGCATTACGAAAGCAAGTCAAACAAATTGAAGGCGAAATCGTAGGAAAAGACAGCAGAAGGAATTTAGAATCACAGATAGCAGAGGGGTTTGAAGAAAGTAATTTGTTTCATTTACGAGATGCAACAAGAGAGCGACAGGCGCGCGAACTTGGCAATAATCGACATTTGGACTGGGACAGACGCGGTAGGTCTTTGTCGCCACGAGGCGAAAACTTTGACTATAAACACTTTTTGACTGTTCGGAAATTTAAGATCTTCCGCAATTCTAAAAATGACATACATCCATGTTCATGGTTAGATCAATTTATGTACGCACTTCCACCAAATTGGCCACTAAGTCACAAACTGGAATTTATGTGGGGGTATTTAGAAAACGAACCGGCGACGCGGATGCGCGCACTCATTAGAGATTGTAATAATCTGAATGATTTTTATCATGCATTTCTATCGGCATATTGGTCCGAAAACACGCAAGACAGAGTCAAACACAGTCTTATCATGCAGCGTAATTTCAAACAGTCTGAATTCCGCACGCCAGCGGAATATTTTGAAGGCATGATTCGAAAGAATCAGTTCCTTTCCAACCCTTATAGCCCGACTGAATTAATTCGCATTTGTTTAACCAAGCTGCCACAATCCATAAGACAAATTGCTTTATCCGGAAGATGTAAAGACGACATTGAGACTTTTAAGACTTTGCTACAAGAACTCGAGTACGACAATGACGACGGGACTACCTGTAATTTTTTCAGTAACAGTAATTATGATAGATTTTCAGAGAAAAGGGATAGTGATCGGAACGGACGTTATAGCGGTAATTTTGAGAATGACAGACGAAACAGACAGGACAATAGATACCAGCCTTATGACAATAACAGACGTTCTAACAGAAACTACACAGACAATTATAGTAACGGTAATTCGTACCGAAATGATCAATCATACGGAAACAGTAATCGGTATCATCAAGACAGAAATTATTCATACAGTAATAGAAATTCTTACCACAGAAATAACCAGGGTAATAGATACAATAATTTCAGAAGTGACAGTCGAAATTACACAAGAAGTACTTATGCAGACAGACAGGAAAATAGAAATTTTAATAACAGACACAACCAAGAATTTGTATCTAACAGACAGGAGGGACCTAATTGGCATCCTCCACGTGACAGAACTTCAGAGAGACAAGTGCAAATCGTAGAAATGGATCCGCGAAATGACGCGAATACTCAAAGACGTGACGCAAACAATCGACAATGACTTGTAGCTTCGGCTTCTGGCAGCAATATAGACGGTTCAGAAAGTAATGACACTACGACTTTACACTACGTACGCCTGGAAGACATGAGAGACATTTTGTTAGACGAAAAGGAAAATAATGTAGACGCATTTTTACATCCTGTTATTGAAATATGTGTGGGTAAGAATAAGTTCACTACAGTTTTAGATTCTGGGAGCCCATTGAACGTCATTAGTGAATCAGTTTTTCGTATATGTGAAAGGACTATTGCCTGTCCTGTGTTACCTATTTCTAAAACTACAATTCGAGGAGCGATTTCTGGAAAAAGTGTAGAAGTTAAACAACAGACCAACCTAAATTTCAATTGTCAAGGATACGAATTTTCTGCTAATTTTATTATTGTTCCATTACTCAGTACACAAATTATATTAGGTATGGAGTTTCTTAACGCACATAAGGCAATTTTAAACTTTAAAGAAGGAAGTGTGAATTTGACTGTTGCCGGAATGCCGAAATGTTTGAAATTTTTCGAGTGTTTAACAAGATCTGAGTCAGATACAAAATGTTTAAGGTTTCTTACTTCTGATGTTTTCATTGAGCATTATGACGACAATGTGTTTATTCATGACAATGACAATAGATACAGAGACGCGATGGATGATATAATTAATAGCGAAGAACTAATTAATGAAAAGGTTAAGAAAGCTGAAGTGCCAGATGACGTTGCAAGAGAAGAGCTGCACCACATTTTGACTTCACATGCTACAGTATTTAGTCATCACACAGGAACTATACAAGGCTTACAATATTTATTTAAAGTAAAAGAACACACACCATTTCGCGGGAAAACGTACGCTATTCCTTTGGCTTACAGAGACAAGGTTAAGAATGAACTTCAGTACATGTTAGATCAGGGCATTATTGAGCCTGCAGTCAGTCCTTATACTAGCCCATTACATGTCGTTCTTAAAAAAGATGGGTCGATTCGTTTGGTTCTGGATTCCAGACAGATAAATAATATCATCATTCCTGAAACTGACCGCCCACAAAACTTAGATGAACTTCTTCAACATTTCCATGGAATTAAAATTTTATCCACGATTGACATGCGCGCAAGTTTTTGGCAAATAGAACTCCACCCTGATTGTAGAAAATATACTGCCTTTTTAGCCTTTGGTAACTGTTACCAATTTCGGAAATTACCGTTTGGACTTACTGTATCCTCAGCAGCATTCATTCGTAGCTTAAATGAAATTTTACCTGTTTATCTTCGTGACAATATTACTTCTTATGTTGACGACATTCTTATTGCTAAACGTTCTTGGAGTGAGCACAACAATATTTTGGATTCATTGTTACGTATTTTTGCAAGAGTTGGCATTACAGTGAACTTAGAAAAATCCGAATTTGGTCGTTCTCAGGTGAAATTTCTCGGTCACATTATTTCTACAGAAGGTATTCTTCCTGATCCAGAAAAATTAGACGCTATTCGTAATTATGCTGTTCCTACCACAAAACGTGATGTTCGTAGTTTTCTTGGTGTCTGTAATTTTCTTAGACGCTTTGTTAGATTGGACGATTTGGCCACACCTCGTTTATGTGAACTATCTGGAAAGAAATCTAATTGGTGTTGGGATGAGGAAGCTCAGTCAGAATTTGAACAACTTCGTGAAGCTTTAGTTGCTGCTCCACTTCTTTCACACCCGGATTTATCTAAAGATTTTTGTTTGGCGACGGACTCATCATACAAAGGACTAGGTGCACATTTATTTCAAGAGATAGAAGAAGACGGCGTTGTAGTACAAAAGACTATTGCATTTGGAAGTCGTGTTCTCTCGAAATCAGAAAAGAATTATTCGATTACGGAACTTGAAGCTTTGGCTGTTGTTTGGGCTTTTACAAAATTTCGCACATTTTTGTTTGGCAGACATACTAAGGTTTACACCGATCATCGAGCTCTGGAATTTCTTATGTCAACAAAATTAACTCACGGCAGATTGTCACGATGGGCGTTGTACCTACAGGAATTTGATTTTAGTATTGTTTACATACAGGGATCTTCAAATATTGTTGCTGATGCTTTATCACGTGCACCTATGGGTTTGAAACAAAGTGCTGAAGAGGACTGCAAGGAAAACAATTATTGTTTGATGTATATTCAAGGTGTTGCGTTTGAGAACTTTATTTCGTCTTCGCTCCAGGACATCGCTAAGGAGCAAAATAAGGATCCAATCTGGAAGGACATTAAGGATAAGTGGAGGAGAAAGGAAAGCGTAGCGATTAGACAGCATTATTTAGTTCGCAATGACATTCTTTTCAAACGAAAATCGGTCGACAACTCTGTTTGGCTAGTTTGTATTCCTGATGAGTGGGTTAATAAGCTGATTTGGTATACGCATTTCAGTTATGCACACTTTGGTCCCAGAAAATGCTTTCATAAATTACGAGAAAATTGCTACTTCAATAATATGGAAAAACGTATTCGATTTGTTCTTGCCAAATGCAAATTATGTCAAAAGGCTAAACCGCCGACAGTTTCTCACAGAGCACCGTTGTTTCCTATCATTCCAGCAAAATTAAAGGACATGGCTGCAGTTGATTTGTTCGGTCCAGTGGTTCGATCAACTAATGGTTTTGCGTACATTTTCGTAGCAGTGGAGTTGACATCAAAATATGTGTGTTTTACACCGTTACGCAAAGCAACAGCTCGTTCAGTATCTAATGCTTTCATTAACCATTTTCTTAAAGAAGTGGGTCATGTTGATAAGGTTATATCAGATAATGGATCACAGTTTCGTTCTAAAATTTGGCTTCGTACTCTACAGCGTCGTAAAATTAAACCAATCTTCATTTCACTTTTTCACCCTCAATCTAACGCTTCAGAGAGATGGATGAAGGAAATCAATAAATTGTGTCGTCTTTATTGTCATCAGAATCACAGAACGTGGGATCAGTATCTTCACATTTTTCAAAACATTCTGAATGAACTCCCTAATGATTCAACTTCTTTACCACCTATACTGATATTAAAAAACAAAGCACCGACAAATCGCATTTCTGAAATCGTTCCTTTTCCGCCTACACGGAAACTGCGGCATTCTGAAGTTGTCAACCTGGCTCTACAAAATATTGCATCTGCGGCTGCTAGAAGAGTGAAATCAGCAAAGCGTCCTGGTCGTTTAAAAATTTTGTCAGTTGGTCAGAAGGTGTTAATTAAGTCCCATCGTTTGTCTCACAAAGGAAAAGGCTTGTGTCGCAAATTTTTTCTGCTTTATAACGGCCCATATAGAATTCGCAAAATTATTCATGATAACACTGTCGAAGTAGAAACCCTTAAATCACGACGCTCTAAAGGAATACATCATATATCAAACGTTAAAATTTTTGTGGAATGATATACTTTTGAAAATTTTTTGTAGAATGACATACTGGTGAGAAACTAACAGCTACATGTAAACATGCGGAGAGTACAAGGACACCGCGCTGTGTTTTGGCGGCGGCACACACTCAAAGCAACAGTCAAGTCTGCGCCGCACAGGGCAGTCGTTGACCGCAAACAATCACTTCCTACGTCACGCGCCTACAGCTGATCGAGCGCTCAGTGCGAATGCACTGACAGCCGTAAATAAATACACAGTCTAATTTCTCCGACTAAATTCAGTATAAAGCTATAGTGACTTGTTGAATTCTGTTATTAACATTCAGTATTTTTCAGGATACGGTTCTATAAAATATTTAAGAACTTCAGGTAAATTCTGTGCGTGTCCGACGTTAAGACGACTTGCTATCGAGAAAATTTCAGGAAAAATGTAATTTCGAAGAAGAAAGTAATAAACTAAAAAAGGTAACTATTAATTGAGTTTATTTTTTCAGGTAACATATTTCCACTTAGGTACGTACTTTAGACGTAATTTGCTGCTCGCGATTACGTGATTCATACTTTGTGCTAATTACATGTTCTATGAATTTGCTGGTGAAGCGACGTGCTTGCGTACGTTAACTGATTTTGACAATGATTATCCATGAATTGAGTTGTAACTTGTGTATATTATGCATCGCTTGGCTGCACTGCTTTTTCACTGATGTCATATTTTTAATTATGTGCCTGCTGTGCCTATTTATTTAAATTGTAATTGTCACCTGATTAATTGTGCTGATGTGGTTAGGTATGTAAGTTATACTTTGTAATTTATCTGCTTGCGCCTTCATGTTTACTTATTAAGATACGATGCTAATGACCTGTTTAGTACGTAAGATATATGTTTACTGCTATGCGTATGGATTGCACATTTACACATTTATGCTTGTTGTCATAACTATACTTTAATTTGGTATATAGCAATGCTGATGTACAGTGTACGAACATAGAGTTTAGGTCACACTATTGTATTAATTACAGATTGTTTGCTTGGCAGAGCCTCGTTGTAAGAATTGTGCTGCATCCACTTGTTGACATTCTGTTCACTACTGGTATATTTACTCGCTGTTGCTTGTTTTGGTTACGCTCAGTGCTTTATATTTTAACATAAGAAAATGAACTGCAATAATTCGACGAACGACATTAGTACAAGAAACATCATAGAAGTCACATGAGTTGGAGGTTTTAGGAAAGCTGTATAAATGTATGCCAATAGGAAGGAAGCTAACGACATGACATACTAACAGAGTTATTACACTGCATTTTTCGTGAGCAATTGAAATAGGAAGTGACACTTGACACAAGAAATACTCCACATGTTTGCTTCTGTTTGCCATAATTCTTGAAGTGGTGTACACACTGTGAAATATTAGGATCATTCACACTCCGTAATCGTACTTAATTACTGAGGGTTATTTGAACTAAGTCTGTTAGAGGTCATGTATGCATTCTTTGTTTATAATTCATAATGAGTACAAGATTTTGGTCAGATGGATTACACAGAGGTTGTGTGTTGACAGTGTGTCTTCGGATTGTATGGGATGAGGAGGTTTGCATTAGGATTTTATCGACGAAACTGACTAGAGGAAAGAGTTATTATGGAAGTGAAATGATATTGGTGCTAAGGTTTATATGTAGCGACGTATTGAAGAGGTATTATAGAGGTATTGAGATTATATGAAGTTGATTTGAGTCTTAGTGGATAAGAGGCAAGTAAGTGAGGTGCATATATTTTTGTTGTTGGTCTATATGGAACAAGGAGGATGAAGATAGCAGACTAGAACACTAAAATGGAAGTAAGATTGTCTACACACACTTTGTTAAATCACTAAGCAGTATGTATTTTTTTTTTGGAGAGAGGAAGCATTGCATATCTTGGCACACTGACAGTTGTTCAACAACCGTACATTTTGATCTGGCTTGGCAAACATTGGTCTTGACATGATGACTATGACGTTGACTTAACTATTATTGACTGTTATACATTGCTGTCACTACTACTTGATACACATGATGAACATGAAATTCGACAGAAGTGGATTCAGACAGTTAACACTATACAATTACACAGTAGTACTTAATGTAGATGAAAGATGAGTGAGTGTGTTTTGTGTGTTTTCCTTTCCTAATCCTACCCACCTATCTCCTAAATATTATTTTATTTGTTTGTAGTGGCTTGCACTGACACCCAAAAATATTAACTGATGTTTGTGTATTTGTAATAGTAATATAACAATTATCTGATATCATTTGTGTGTTTGTTATGATTTGTATGTTTAGTGTAAAAGCATTGTAAAAGCATTTGTAAGTGTATTCAAACTATTGTTCATGCTTGAACTGTCTGAGTAGGGACGAAATTATGGACTGTTACTTGTACTGTTTCTACATGATTGGTGCCACTAGGACATGTTTAATTTCTGCTAATGAACTGTGTGATCAGTGATAGTGAATATGATGGACTGCTCTCTGCACCTGTTCCACAATGCTGGGTGCCACTGACGAACTGCTTCTACTGAGATGATGTCACCTGTTGCTGTCTGCACCTGTTCCATAATGCTGGGTGCCACTGATGGACTGATTCTACTGAGATGATGTCACCTGTTGCTGTTTGTACCTGTTCAACATTACTGGGTGCCACTGATGGACTGATTCTACTGAGATGATGTCACCTGTTGCTGTTTGCACCTACTCAACATTGCTGGGTGCCATTGATGGACTGCTTCTACTGAAATGATGTTACTTCTTGCTGTCTGCACCTGTTCCACAATGCTGGGTGCCACTGATAGACTGCTTCTACTGAAATGGTGTCACTTGTTGCTGTAGCACCTGTTCAACATTACTGGGTGCCACTGATGGACTGATTCTACTGAGATGATGTCACCTGTTGCTGTCTGCACCTGTTACATAATGCTGGGTGCCACTGATGGACTGATTCTACTGAGATGATGTCACCTGTTGGAATCTGCACCTACTCCACAATGCTCACAATGCTGGGTGCCACTGATGAACTGCTTCTACTGACGTGATGTCACCTGTTGGAGTCTGCACCTACTCCACAATGCTGGGTGCCACTGATGGACTGATTCTACTGAAATGATGTCACCTGTTGGAGTCTGCACCTGTTCCACAATGCTGGGTGCCACTGATGGACTGCTTCTACTGAGATGATGTCACCTGTTGCTGTTTGTACCTGTTCCATAATGCTGGGTGCCACTGATGGACTGATTCTACTGAGATGATGTCACCTGTTGCTGTTTGTACCTGTTCCACAATGCTGGGTGCCACTGATGAACTGATTCTACTGAGATGATGTCACCTGTTGCTGTTTGCACCTGTTCCACAATGCTGGGTGCCACTGATGGACTGCTTCTACTGAGATGATGTCACTTATTGCTGTCAGCACCTATTCAACAGTGCTGGGTGCTACTGCTGGAACTGTGAACTACTTGTTGTGAATATTTGTATTAACTGATTTTTTGTGTATTACTGTTTGTGAAAAGTTATAAGACTGCTCATATTCGTCATTGCTGACGTTATCGATTGAATTGTTTAACCACATGATATTTCTGTAAACTATTATGTAAAGTCACATGTATGAAAGAATTTGTATTGCTTAGTGTATTTTATATATTAGGCTATTGAAAGGTCAGTGCAAAGCCAAAATTTTATCTAGTTATATGATATTTACGTATTAATATGATCTTTTATTTTTGTCTGTATTTTTTTTGACGAATTTGGTGGTATTTTCACCACCAATGCTGGCAAAAATACCATCAAATTCTAGCCCGTGGAGGAAGGGCATATGAAAGGTGGCTACACTGAGCCACAGCGCCAAAAATCGCGCCAGAGAGTGTATTGTTCCGCCGCCTCCACTGGCAGTGCGTGTTGAGAGGTAGTGGCAAGCAGTTCTTGCCGAGAGTTCTTGCCGAGAGTTCTTGCCGAGCAGTTGTGGTGGACACTGCTTGTAGCGGAAGTTGAGATGAGATAGTGCAGAGTGTTGTTCCATGTTTTATGCAGTGGTTTGATGGGAGAGATAGCAGATGTTGATCCAATGGAGATATTGTAATGATCTGAGTGCTTTTCGTCAATATAAATTAAGGTAACTAACTACTGTTCTTTATTTTCTTATTATTGTGTTTCCTGAATAATGTGCCATTACAGGTTCAGTCAACAAAGCATCTGGCTTGTGTTCTTGTATTAGAGTGTAATTCTGCTTTCCTTACGCAATTGTAGTATTTCTAATTTTCTTTTATCACGTCAGTATAATTGGTATTTAAAAATTCTTGTTTTGTTGAAGAAGAACCGTGCCAGATGTGCGTTGAGTCACACTACCACACACAGAACAGCTACACTTGTGCTAGGTTGGCTTCGTAGATTTTATAGTTGCTGGGGACTTAATTAATTAATTGTGTTAATGAAAAGTTTCATTTCATTCTTTGTTGTGGTTCTATGCAGTCAGATAGCGTAATAATAGTTGTCAGGGCCAGCCGTTTACGAGACTTGCGTAATCGGACATACAGCTACCAAAATTATGTGCATTAGCATTTTATTAAGCCCCCATGCAAGATGTTCACAATACTACTTACGAAAAAACTGATGGGAACGCTGCATTGCTGTACACCGTAGTCCACATGACTCTGACAACGGAGTTCACTCAGAAATCCACTCTAAACGCGCTTACAGACCTTGCGCAAAGGCTGCACAACGAACGCGTGCAGAACCGGCAGGCCCGATTCCGAGGTGGCGTCTGGCGAGTGAGGGTTCAACTACCGCATGAGTGACGCCTGCAGCTGGCTAACCACACAGGCATGTATGGTGTGCGAGCTCGCAGGTAGGTTGTCCCCAGTACCGGCTATCAAAAGCATTGTCTCCATTTTGCGATTCTCGTGATAAAAAACTTCAAAAACACTGCCCACCTATTCCACCAAACATTCTACAGCCTTGCTCTCTAGCAACTTCGTATTATTCGACTGTGTAAGAAGGTACACGAAGAGTTAGTTCACAAAACAGCCTACAATAACCTCATCCATTACGTAAAGCTCTAAAATCACAGATCTTTTAACTAACAAAGAGACAATGGTTTTGCTTTAATGTTGAGGGTGCTGCAGTGTATGCGGACCACTGAAACCGCTCATGGATGGAACAAAGATATCAAGAGAACTCAGCAGCCGCAAGCCCTTCAAGACGACGTTTCTTTAGAGCCGACGATAATAACTTTGTTCCAGGCATCCGGTTTGTGGAACTCCAGCATGTCCGTGTGTGGGCGAAAACCTATTCCAGAGATCCTCACGCATAACAGGCTGTCATTTCCCGGAACTACAGTACACATTAAGCTTCCACACTGACTCGACAATATTCCCCTCTCCCCATATCTAACTAAAATGTATCGCATAAAAAGATGAAGAGACGCGTCTACGCTGGCAAGGTGGATGGTGCCATTCTGACGTTGTTCGAGCGGGGCCCCCCACGCAGACATCGGTGGGCGGTAACCTCTATGTTGGGGGAGAGCCAGGATGCAGCGAGCGCCAGTCTGCTACGGTCGGCACCTGCGTCACACGCGAAGAGCGTGGAGAGAGCACAACCACGTGTACAAGCGCCAAGCTTTTAATATTACTGGAAGTTAGCTACCAACTTTCATGAAACACCCCTCCTCAGTTCGCGCATCCTTCTAAGTGCACCGAAATATAAATAGGTATTTAGAACTAATACAAACACACTGTGAAAATACGATATTTTCCGAACATTACGACGTGTCCCTATTCCGCTTATAATAGCCACTATACTAAACGAAAATGTGGTTGGAAAATTACGGCACTACGAATGTAGTGGTGCGGACATGTTGGAAATTTGGGCTCACACGGAGCGTGCAAGGGATAAGGCCCTGCAGGCGCAGTATCCTCTGTGCCCTGGGTGGCTCAGATGGACTGTCAGATAGTGGCGTAATGGTAAGTGTCGTGCACCATAGATAAGATGTCGCGAATTCGAATAAATTTACTTCTTTCTGAAGAAGAGAATTTTACTTATCATTAATAATGAGTTTGCTTCTTTCCGTTTTTCCACGGACGGAGAAAGAAAATGATAGATGCAGTTACGTTTCCATAACAAATATGTGAAAGCCTTCTCAATGGAATTTACATTTGTTTTTATTCAAGCCATGTTGCAAACAAAGGCAGCAGAAGGGGCATACTAGTTTGTCGGTCAGCAGAAGCGCGTTTCCACATAAAAAAAGATGGATAAAGCGTTTTACATGTAAGCACGAGAGCCCCGGTTCGAGCCCCGGTCTGAGCAACCATTTGCAACATGTCCCCAATGATGTATATCAACTCCTATTTGCAGCTAGGGTGTCGATTTAATTATCATTTCATCAATTGACAGACGTTACATAGAGGCGTCGCGTGTCACGGAAAGATTTACTAGCGAAATTCCGTTAGTGCACTTTCCGGGAAAAGTGGGACAACATATTACTTCTCCCCACATACGTCTCGTGTTATGAACACGAACAGAAATTAGAAGCAATAGAGAGGCTTACCGACAGTCATTCTCCCCACCCGCTATTCGCGAGTGGAACAGGGTTGGAGGGCTCAGTTAGTGGTGCAACAGTACCCTCCGCCACACAACATTAGGTGGCTTGCGGAGTATGATGTAATGTAGATGAACAACAACAGTTAGCGAGTCTTCGAGCATACTTAGTGTAAGTCTCAATTTTGGTCGGGGTCCATCAAACGTTCGCTTTTTGATGTAGGTAACCACTGCGTTTACTTTAATTAACCACCAAGAGAATTAATGTTCTTTTTTATCGTGTGTAGTTTCCTTTTTGTAACCGTAAGTCCAATGCCTGCATTAAAATAATAATCAGTAATTGCTGGGAATGAATACCTGGTTACATATTCCTATCTCCGAGTGTCGAAGTTTAACAGTCTTAAAATATTTTGGCAGACTGACTTTGAAATTTGCGTCCACTTGCAATAGGACCATACGACGATATCCTACTCAACTTCCTAATCTGAATGAATGTTCACAAATCCAGAGAAAATGTTGATAGGTTGGGATTTATTGGAATTATTAGACCTTTAGTCAGTTTGGTTGACTTAGCTTCTTTTTTCCTTTGAGATCCATCTGTAATGATAGTGCATGCTCCTATGAAAATCCTATGCACCTCTAGTATATTCTTTTATGACTACCATGAGTATTGTATGTAGCGATGTTCAGAGATTATTGTGTTCACAAGAGTAACCACATCGTATCTTCATTGAACATACATCACTTTTTGACATCAAAGGTAAAAACTATTTAATGGAAATCAACCACCACCCACCTTAAGGAACTATATGGATAAGACTGTTCTTGGTATGCGATGTGTGAGTCGAGAGCGAAGACCTGTTTAGCTAATAAATGTTTATTTCATGGAATGTAATCCACTCTTCATCCTCAGCCCCCCCCCCCTCCTCTGTCCATTGCACTATTATATACTATATCCCCTGTGAGATCACGGATGGAAAGAACACTACTGAGAAATGAATTACAAGTATTCAGTAAAATCCGTTCCATGGATCATCGTGATTAAGTCTCAATATTAGTTTCCGTTGCACTTTTCAAATAATTATTTGGACGAAATGTAAGGCTTTTCCTACTATTAATAATAATCGCAGTAGTGTCTAGATGTCAATGGAATATAGCAAAAGGTGTGATTCGAAACATAAGAAATCACATATGAATAAGAATCAGGAATCGAAGAGGAAGAATTTTAATGCGATACAGATACGTTTTATATTGCGATACCTGCCATATCAGAAAAAAAGGGCTCTCAGCACTATGGGACTTAACATCTGAGGTCATCAGTCCCCTAGAACTTAGAACTACTTAAACCTAACTAACCTAAGGACAACACACACATCCATGCCCGAGGCAGGATTCGAACCTGCGATCGTAGCGGTCGCGCGGTTCCAGACTGAAGCGCCTAGAACCGCTCGGCCATGATATCAGATATTGTGGATCTTCTAGTTAACTGTTAAGTGGAGTCCTAATTTGTAATTTCTCTTGCAGGAGACACGTAGTTCTGACTTGCATAGCGCTTTCCAGAATTGCACCATGGTGTTGCACTACAGTGTTGCTTGGTGTCTGGTGATATTTCTTCTTCTCTGTATTTTCGAAGATAAACTTTTGTGTATCTGGAATTACACTAAAGGAAAAAAAATCGAAACACCAAGAAGGAGTTGTACAACGTAAAAGAAATTTTTAGGCATGTTTCTACATCTGTAATGTAATGTCTGTTCAGATTTTACACCATTCGCATAAGAGTGACACTAGTAGCGCCACTATGAGGATGCAAATCAGGTGTGCTTTAAATACAGGCTGTAACGGTCGCGAGCGACATCTACCTTCGAGACTGGACGTGGTGAATTGATGTTAGTCAGCGATGTCTTTTAGCCGACAAAGACGCCATTATTAACACCTCACCGAGTTTGAAAGAAGTCGTGTAAAAGGACTACGAGAAGCTGGATGTATCTTTTGCGATACTGCACGAAGACTTGACAGGAATATAGCCACAGTACATGGATGCTGTCAGCAGTGGTCACGAGAATGTACAGCTGCAAGAAGACCGGGCTCCGGATGGTCACGTCGCACTATCAAGAGGAAAGAACAACGTGTCTGGCGTATCTCTCTGGTGCATCGTACTGTATCTTCAGCAGCAGTTGGCACAATTGTGACATAACGACCCGTCACAGATCGGTTACTTCAACGACAGCTCCGAATCAGACGTCCTGTTGAGTGCATTCCACTGATCCCAAACTACCGTCGTTTGCGACTTCAGTGGTGTCAAGCGAGAGCTAATTGGAGGTCTGCTATATTTTTCGAAGAAAGCTGGTTCTGCCTCGGTGCCAGTGATGGCCGTGCGTTGGTCACGAGAGGGACTGTAACCAGTCTGACTGGACCTGCTTCTGGAATTATGGTCGGGGATGTGATTTCATGTGAGAGGAGAAGCACTCTCATGGTGACTCCAGGTACCCTGACCGCAAAATTACACGTATGTCTGGTGATTCAATTTGTCGTGATTAAATTCGTGAACAGCAGTCCAGGGCTTTTGGTTTTTTTCCGAAAGAATAACGCTAGCCCACATACCGATGCTGTAACTCAACATGCTCTACAGAGTGTCGATTTGCTGGCTTGGCATGCTCGATCACTGGATCTCTCTCCAATCGAGCGCATATGGGACATCGTCGGACGTCAACTCCAGCGTCATCCACAAATACCATTAACCATCCCTGTATTAACCAACCAAGTGCAACAGGTGTAGAACTCCATCCCACAAACTGACAGTAGAGGGACAATGTTCGTTTTAGCGTAGTCTGCACTGGAATCTAGTTGGAAAGATGAGATAATGGGTGAGCGTAGGGGAATACATTTCAGTAAATAATGGTGATACAGCAGGATGGATTGAGGATGCATAGAGACTGTGCTGGAACTGTTTGTGTTTTTTAAAATGACCAGTCAATCCACAGTCCAAGAGACAACTTCGTCCTTCTCCACTACCCCAGAATGAATGAACCAGATGTGCAGTTAGAGAAGTGAAGTATTCTGCGTCACTTTTGGTAGCGTGTATTTGCCTTCCTACACGTCAGTGATAGTTTGTTGCCTTATCCCTTCTTACCATATGTGTAAATGGCTCTGAGCACTATGGGACTTAACATCTGAGGTCATCAGTCCCCTAGAACTTAGAACTACTTAAACCTAACTAATCTAAGGACATCACACACATCCATGCCCGAGGCAGGATTCGAACCTGCGACCGTAGCAGTCGCGCGGTTCCGGACTGAGCGCCTAGAACCGCTTGGCCACCGCGGCCGGCCATATGTGTATTTGCGTGTACAAGATCCTCAGTGGATCTCAACAGAGGACACTCGAAAGGTGTTTTGTTCCCTTTTCTGATTGCGTATGTGTATATGTTTACCTTGTTGTGTGCCTTAGTCCACAATACCACTCGAAATTGGTGGGGAAGTGCCCTGCGGCTCAAAAATGGTTCAAATGGCTCTGAGCACTATGGGACTCAACATCTTAGGTCATAAGTCCCCTAGAACTTAGAACTACTTAAACCTAACTAACCTAAGGACATCACACACACCCATGCCCGAGGCAGGATTCGAACCTGCGACCGTAGCAGTCCCGCAGTTCCGGGCTGCAGCGCCAGAACCGCTAGACCACCGCGGCCGGCCCCTGCGGCTCCTGCCAGAAGAATTGCCTCCTACCAATCAACACGTGCATAGTTGCTGAGGAACTTGTACACAGATGCATGATAAGAAGAGATAGGACAGCAAACTATCACTGAAACGTAGGAAGAGTAGCCTCTTACCAATCTACAAGTGAAATACTGCTGAGAATCTTGTACACGCACATACACACATGGTAAGAAGGAATAGGGCAACAAACTATCACGGAAGTGTAGGAAGGCCAATACACGCTACCAAAAATGAGGCAAAATACTTCACTGCTTTAACTGCACATCGAAATTGTCTAGAGAGAAAAAAAAACCACCAGTCGTAAACAATGGTTCAAAATTCAGCACACACACACACACACACACACACACACACACACACACACACAGCGAATTGAGAAAAACATTGAAATAACGCAACTACCGGAAAAAGCGATCCCAAAAGAAGTCGCCAGAAGAGAGTGATGGTAGCTGCATGTTTATCCACCGCTATGAGTGGATACGAACTAAGCAGCTTCGCACCAATCTTACCCCAATTACTGCCTCATCCCTCTCTTCCCCGCGTAGGTAGGGATGCCGATTTTCCAGGCCTGTTCTATCCTGTTACTGATGGTACACAAAGAGGTCCATGTACTGTGGCAGTGATATACTGTATTCGATCTGCTGAAAGCAGTCACAGATCGACAAAAGGTTCAAAAACAGGACTCTTCCTGCAACCCGATACACGTATTTCTCGGAAAGACTGGCCGCCTGGAACAATATCTCGAAAAGACTGGCTCCCTGGAACAACAGCGAAATAACTGACTATTCGTCACAGCACTGAATGGTCAACAATAGTATACTTCCAAACGTTCTGGATGTGCCATCACTGTCTGAAAGTGGTCCTCTGCTAGGTAAAATCAGTCTCTATGTAGGAAAAACATTAGAATGGTCAAAGTTACTCTCTTATGCTTCTCACTGCTGACACCACTATTAATCCCTCATTAATATACCCACTGGAAACTTTTAGCACTGAAGTATGGTCTACTGTGCATATTCACGTTCGATAAATTAGTATTACACGTTAAAAGAATGTTATTTCGTTTTAAAGTTTTCCAGAACAATATCTCTCATCATGGCATCCATTCAGCTAGTGTGTTAGAATGGTCAATACAACTATTTGGGGCTTCTCACTGCTGATACCTTCATATCTATAGCCACCGGAAACTTTTATGGACTCTCGTCCGTCGGTATTACATGAGAGATGTTCACAATACTAGTTTCGAAAAAATTCATGGGAACGCTGCGTTGCTGTATACTCTAGTCCACATCACTGTGACGACGCCATTCACTCAGAAATCCACTCTAAACGCGCTTAAAGAACGTTCGCATAGATTTCATAGCGAGAACGTGCGGGCTGCCATGGCAGAGTCCGAAGTGGCGGCGGGCGAGCCAGGACTCAACTGACGCGTGAGTGACGCCTGCAGCTGGCTAACTACATAGGCCTGTACGGTGTGCGAGCTCTCAGTTAGGTTGTCCCCAATACCGGCTGTCAAAAGCCTCGCCTTCATACAGCAAGTCTCGTGATAAAAAACTTCGAAAACACAATCCACTAATTCCACCAAACATTCTACAGCCCTGCTTCTTTAAACGAAGCTTTCTAGTGACTTCTTACTATTCCACTGTCCCAGGGCACTCTCGGAGAGTTAGTTCACAATACAGCCTTCAATCACCTCATCCATTACGATAAGCTCTAACATTACAGATCTTATAACTGAAATGGTAAACAACCTTCCTTGGTGCTCAAAACACGCACTTCACGGCCGGCGTGGCCGTGCGGTTCTGGGCGCTTCAGTCTGGAACCGCGTGACCGCTACGGTCGCAGGTTTGAATCCTGCCTCCGGCATGGATGTGTGTGATGTCCTTAGGTTAGTTAGGTTTAAGTAGTTCTAAGTTCTAGGGGACTGATGACCACAGATGTTAAGTCCCATAGTGCTCAGAGCCATTTGAACCATTTGAACCACGCACTTCACTTAGCAAAACAGACGGAAAAATGCATCTGGAAGAGCTTATAAAACAGCCACCACTCTAAATTTTCGTAAGAAATCATCACCCGCCCTCCAAATTGTCGAGAGGCATCCATCCCCCCCCCCCCCCACCTCTTAATTTCATATCCTGTACAAAGTGCTAATACCTGAAATGGACCAAAGCATCGAAAAATCGCTCTAATAAAAACCTCCAGCCATAACAATGGACGCAGTTTTGTGTGTTCACTGAGGTGTCAGAGGATCAACTAAGTAAGTTCAACATACGGCCGACAGAGGGCGCTGGTGAAGCAACCTCTCATCCTGCTCCCTCCTACCCTTCGCTTAACTCTTGTGCTGATTTCTCCAGTGTGCTTGCCTGGTGGGGACGAAGAGGCGGTGGTTTCGCTTTTCTGTGGCCGGTGTTTTGACAGGGATCTAGCGTTCCCGGTCCACGGAAACCGCTTACGGTTGGAACCCAGATACGAGGAGAACTCAGCACCTGCAGATCCTTCAGATCAAGGTTTCTTTAGAGCTTTGTTCACGGGCATCTGGTTTGCGGAACTGCAGCACGTCCGTGAGTGCTCTAGAACCTACTCCAGAATTTATCTAGCATAACAAGCTGTCATTTCACGGAATTACAACCACATGGACCTTCCATACTGACTCGGCCACATTTCCCTCTCCTCATATCTAGTTAATATGTATTGAACAAAAAGATGTCGAGTGCGCTGCCGTCGTGTTGTCGTCCTAGAGAGGGGTCGGTCCATGTGTAATTGGCTGACTCTTCTTCACAGCCCTCTCTGTGCTCGAACGATCCCAACCGGCGTGTTGGCGCTTTACTTCACGCCGGACCACAAGATTTTAACATTACTGGTAGTTAGCTACCAAGTGTCATGAAACACCCCTACTCAACTGAAATACACATCGGTATTTAGTGCTAACACAAACACACGGTGAAAACAAGATCTATTCCGTATTACGACACGTCCCTATTCCACTTATAACAGCCACTATACTAAACGAAAATGTGGTTGGAAAACATGTATTATTTCGTGACATCCAGCAGGGTGAAAGGCTGGGAATGCCGCCAAAGCTTATAACTCTTAATGGAAACGGGGATTTAGTTACCAAGTCTCGTCAAATAGCAACATTCCTATACGGCGAAATTTAAGTTAGAATAAATATAGACTCGCACGACACGCGCCCGCACACTCACACGCCCGTATATACTCACATAGGCGCACAAGATAAAAATACGGTTCTTTCCGGGCATTACAGCGTGTTTAAAGTTGCACTATAGATAAACGAAATTGTGTGTCAGGATACACTGCGCTACCGTGTGTTATTTCGTAACATCCGGCTACGTGAAAGGAGATGAGCTCCGCATTTAATCACACGTTCCGAGGAGACATCATTTAATTTCTTACGATAGTATGGAGACTCAGTGGAACTTCTGCTGTCACAGATTTTCCAAAAATACTGGTGCTACCCACACCAGAGGAGGGTCTTGGAATAGACTGATTTCTAGTCTCCCGCTGAAATCATTTCACTGTGATTAATTCATGCATCCAGGAGGAAAGCTATGTTCTCCACTTCGCTGTGGTGACTGATTCAGGACCAGCATCTGTTATCTTGGACAGAAATGGGAACACACTGCAGAATGTTCACAGCGTTATGCATAATTGGCGCTGCTTATCTTTGCACGGTGAGATTATTCTAGAAGATGTCATGTGTTTAGGTCATGGCTGAGGTGTTGCTCGCACACTCGAAAGTGACGATATTTTTTAGCGTAAGGAACACCCTGCGTGTTCACAGGATGCAGGAAGGCAGCGATTCTTACTGACAACAAGACGTACTCGCAGGGGCTGTGCGCAGGGAGCTCGACATCACGTGATTTAAGATCAAATGTGTGGGGTTGTTGCTAATAACAAAAAGTGCTAAAACTTGATTAGTTTACAGCAGTATGAAGGCATCATCTCACGTGGCGCGGTACCGTTGCCCTGTTTATTTTAACTGTGTACTTAAACCAGCAGCTTAGAATCCACATGGGGGACTATAGGATAGTTAGTAAACGCAATCGGTGTGGAGCGTAAATTTTGGTAGTATTTATACCTTTCACACAGCTGGATGTTACGAATAACACAGATAGGGTAGCGCTATGTTTCCAGACACTAATATCGCCTTTAAACAAGCTATAATGTCCGGAAAGGACCGTATTTTTATCGTGGGTGCGCGTATGTGAGTGTATGTGCCCGCATGTGTCTGTGTGTGCACGAGCGCGCGTACGCGTGTATATTTACCCTAATTTAAATTTTGTCTATATGAATGCTCTGCTATTTTCGAGACTTGGTAACTTGATCCCCGTTTTCATCGAAAAAGCTAAAAAGGCGGCATTCCCAACCTTTTACCCTACTTTATGTCACGAAATGACACATGTTTTCCAACGAAATTGTCATTTAGTATAGAGGCTGTTATAAGCGAAAACGGGACGTGTCGTAATGTTCGGAAAAGGTCGTATTTTCACCGTGTGTTGGTGTTAGCGCTAAATACCGATGTGTATTTCAGGACGCTTAGAAGGATGTACGAACTGAGGAGCGGTGTTTCATGACACTTGGTAGCTAACTTCCAGTAATGTTAAAAGCTTGGCGCCATGTACACGTGGTTGTGATCTCTCCGCAAGCTTCAGGTGTTACACAGCTGCCGACCGTAGCAGCCTGGCGCTCAATGTATGCTGGCTCTCCCCCAACATAGGGGTTACCGCCCACCAGTGTCTGCGTGGGACGACCCACTCGATCAACGTCACAGTGGCACCATCCACCCTGCAAGCGTAGCCGCGTCTCTTCATCTTTTTATGCGATACATATTAGTTAGATATGCGGAGAGGGGGATATTGTCGAGTCAGTATGGAAGCTTAATGTGTGCTGCAGTTCCGGGAAATGACACCTTGTTATGCGTGAGGATCTTTGGAACAGGTTGTCGATCACACACGGACATGTTGGAGTTCCACAAACCGGATGCCCTGGAACAAAGTTGTTACCGTCGGCTCTAAAGAAACGTCGTCCTGAAGGGTTTCAAGGTACTGAGTTCTCTTGATATCTTTGTTCCATCCATGAGCGGTTACAGTGGACCCCATACGCTACATATCCCTCAACATCAAATCAAAACCATTGGCTCTTTGTTAGTTTTAAGATCTGTAATTTTAGAGCTTTTCGAAATGGATGAGGTTATCGTAGGCTGTATTGTGACCTAACTCTCCGTTTGCCCTCTTAGACAGTCGAATAGTAGGAAGTTGCTAGATAGCAAGGCTGTAGAATGTTTGGTGGAATAAGTGGGCAGTGTTTTCGAAGTTTCTCAACACAAGAATTGCAGTATGAAGACGAGGCTTATGATAGCCGGTATTGGAGGCAACCTAACTGCGAGCTCGCACACCACACATGCCTGTGTGGTTAGCCAGCTGCAGGCGTCACTCACGCGTCAGTTGAGTCCTGGCTCGCCGGCCGCCGCTTCGAACCCTATCCTGGCAGCTCCGCACGCGCTAGCTGTGAAATCTTTGCGAACGGTCTTTAAGCGCGTTTAGGATGGATTTCTGAGTGAATTGCGCCGTCACAGTGATGTGGACTAGAGTATACAGCAACGCAGCGTTCCGATCAATTTTTTCGAAAGTAGTATTGTGAACATCTGTCATGCGATACCGACGAACGAGAGGCCATAAAAGTTTCCGGTTGGTATAGATATGAAGGTATCAGCAGTGAGAAGTGACGAAGAGTGGCTTTCACCAGTTTAACGCAGTAGCTCAAGGACTCTGAAGGATGGGATAGCCCGGGAGAAGCCCAAAGAGTAGCTTCTGCTAATCTACCGCAAGAGCTGAAGGGATGCATGTGTGTTCACCTCGATGAGCGGATACAGACTAAGCAGCTTAGGACCATTCCTCCCCCCCTCCCCCTCCCACTCCTCTCCTGTGTGTGCGTGCTACATTATGATCATTTGTTTACTAGTGGTGGTTTTCTTCACGACAATTTCAGTGTGTAGTTAGAGCAGTCAAATATTTTCCATCACTTCTGGTAGCGTGTATTGGCCATCCTACACTTCAGTGATAGATTGCTGCCCTATCCCTTCTTATGATTTGTATGTGTGTATGTACAAATTAATCAGCAGCTATTTTACTTGCAGATCGGTAGGAAACAGCTCTTCCTTTACTTCAATCATAGATTGCTGTCCTGTACCTTCTTACCATGTATGTATGTGTGTGCACAAGTTGCTCAGCAGCTAGAGAGTTCTAGATTGGTAATAGGCAACTCTTCTTAAACATCAGTGACAGTTTGCTGTTCTATATCTTCTTACCACGTATCTGTGTACAAGTTCCTCAGCACCTACACACGTGTAGATCGGCAGGAGGCAATTCTTCCGGCAGCAGCTGTAGGGCACTTCCCCACCAATTTAGAGTCGTTTTGTGGACTAAGGCATACAGCAAAGTGAACATATATACACACGCAGTCGGAAAGGGGAACAAATCACGTTTCAAGCGTCCTCAGTCGAGCCCCATACCCCAAGGTGAGCACCTCTAGCTCATCGAGTCTGGGGTATTGGAGTAGGAAGTTGTCTCCTGCGCTGTGGATTGACTGGCCGTTCCAAGGAACACAAACAGCTCCAGTACAGCCAGTAGTCTGTATGAGTTTCCAAATGCATCCTCAGTCTATCCTGCTGCATCACAATTATTTACTGAAAATTATTCCCCTACCATTATCCATTATCTCACTTTTCCTATGATCATGTATGAAGACACAGACATAGCCCTCAGATATGTGCTTATTAAACTCCTGTCCATACAACACTAACATCTTGTCAATTTAACACATTCCTAGCAATTTAATTAATTAATTTGATTAATGTTTAAACAAATAAGCAATATGTAACTCAAATTTATTTCTCATTTCGTGTCATCAAATCCGTTTTTTCACTAGAGCTTTTTTCTAACGTCCCACCTACTTTAAGCAGTTGTGTTTATTAGAATTTCAAGTAGCGACGCTGTAGGGTAATTGATTCGGTTTACCCATCAAAATCTAGGAAATTCTTCCAGCAGGATAATACTCATATAAATAGGACAGTACCTTACATCCTTCCTCTTTAGCAGCTCAGCACAGACTGAGTCTTTCTTGCACCAATTCCCAAGTTGGGGAGTGGAGGGGAATGGGGGAAGGGCGAAGAGTGGAGATGGTGACAGAATGTGACATTTCCACATCTACCCCCAAGGAGAGGAGGTGGGTGACCGCTCAGAGAGAGCCACCGTCTTGAATAAGTTCGGCAACAACGCAGATTGCAGAGAAACGAACATAGTTTCTCTACTACTGATATCTGACACATGCACAACACAATTCATGCACGTTTGCATGCTTGCATTCAACAGACTGGCAGTTACACTGGTTATTAAAGTATCAGCATTTCACATTTACAATGGCTCATCTGGTGATTACATTGACCTGTGCTCTTGCAATATTAATCATAGTAATACGTTATCTAGACAAATGTATTCCCAAAATTTCATTTCTGTACGTTAATTATTTTTCGGTGTTGCGATATTTTTCTGGCCGTGTATTACAGTAAACATGGCAAAAACAATTTCTGTCGTAAGACAATACTAAGTGTCCATTTTTTTTCTTTTTTTTAAATAGTAAATTACAGGGAGAGAATATATTTACAGCTAACGACCTTGCCGCAGTGGTAACGCCGGTTCCCGTCCGATCACCGAAGTCGGGCTCCGCTAGCACTTGGATGGGTAGTCATCCAGTCTGCCAACCGCTGTTGGCAAGCGGGGTGCACTCAGCCCTAGTGAGGCAAACTGAGGAGCTACTTGACTGAGAAGTAGCAGCTCCGGTCTCGTAAACTGACATACGGCCAGGAGAACAGTGTGCTGACCACATGCCCTTCCATATCCACTTCCAGTGGCGCCGGTGGGCTGAGGATGACACGGAGGCCGGTCGGTACCGTTGGGCCTTCATAGCCTGTTCGGGCAGAGTTTAGTTTAGTTTAGAATTTATTTACGACTTTAAACTGAGTTCTTCATTTTTTTCTGATATGGGTAGGTCCATTCATTTGTAAGCTAAGTGTTTAGTCAAAATGAGCCACTTGCGAGAGGCAAGCATGGAAATGAACTTTATTGAGGGCAAAGTAGAGATGTTTTTGTCGTGCAGTAAAATAGGGATCGAAGATCAGGTGACCCAAATTTAGGACAGCGAGTTGGTTATTAAGGAAGGAACATGCCACCTCACGCCACATCTGTGGACGCGAAGTAAGAGAACAATCGCGGTGTAGGCCATCCAGACGGGTCAGCTACAGGCTGAGATTTATGTCCTCACGCGGGGAACTAGTGTTTGCTAATTTATGTACCAGCTGATCGCATGCAAGTGCAACAAGTGATTTACAAAGTTCACAAAGAACAGGCAGAAATTCCATAGAACACGTACCAACAAGTGTTGGTCTTACAACAGCGACGTGAAGAAGTGGGAATAGTTGCAAACAGGTTAGAGATGTTTGCTACCACGGTTGAGCAACTTTCACTCCGCAACAATTAGGGATAAGATTTCACGTGTCCCACTGCAGTGAGCGACAATGACTGAGATGAATCCTTCTTGTGGTTCAAGCAGAATCGGGCCAAAACAAACTGGAAGAACAGAAAATTGTTTTCTGAGCTTAAATCGCTCAGGAGCTTTAACAAAACTGCGTCGAATTACAAAATCATCAACAGGAGCAAATGTATGTGCACTGAATCAGATTGCGCGTATGACCCCAGTTGTTTTTGCGCCCTAAAACAAAACAAACAGAATCAGATTTCGTGAATTAGAGGAAAGATTTTGTAGAGGCTGTGCCACACCTGTATATATTAAACTAATGAAGAGAATAGCAGGCGTCATTTCTTATCGGTCTGAAAATACGTGCTTTTCCCTGATCCCATGAATGATCAACAACCACGTATGTGGACAGCTCAGCTTGAAGCGGCATTTTTCATATCATGGAGTCCGCTATTAACGATGAATTTTGTTTGTGTACGTTTCAGGTAAGTGGCAGCCGCACGGATGCTGTCACTAATGTGGCATTGTAAAATCTTTTCAGAGATCAAACGGGTATTCCTAATTTTGTATTGGCCCAAGAGTACTCAGGACCTGGTAAAACTAAGTATTTTAATGATGGAGGCTTATAGTGACTGTTGTAATAGGAATCCAGTTCTGTTCAGTAAAGAAATGATAAAACGAAATCATTACGTTGATGTACTGTATGATGCAGTGGAGGTAGTGAGAATATGTGCAATCATGCTTCCAAACTGATTACAGTGAGGAATCGCCATATCTGGGGAAATCACGAGTGACATAAACACTTTTCAGTGTCTTCTACAAAAGTTGAGTTTTGGCCCCAAGAAATCATTACAACCACAGATATGGTTTCGGTAAAAATGAATGAGTTCTGAGTTGTGATTCGCCACTAGAAACTACAGATGCATGGACCACCGCTCAGTGCAAAAATACCTATGTGTGAGCAGAACTGGTAACTCGAGGAATTTACTAGAAGTACTTGAACGAGGGAACACTGTAAATACCATAGTGGAACCCGTTTCACTATTTATAAGCTTTGAAGATATAGGGGACGTGCCGCGGAAAACGAAGACGATGTTGAGATTGCTGGTTACCCAGTATTTACGATTGTACCTGTGAGACAAGATGCCAGATCTTGGTGATGAATAATAGTGTTTCTGAGACCCACCTGCTATGAGAAAACTTGACCGGAATTACCAGTGCAAACGACGAAAGTTGAAGGTGCAGTGATGGGAAAGACAGTAGGATTGGAAAGGCAGAATACATATCATTGTCTGTGCCAGTTACAGGTAATGTGGGCAGATTTCTTAATCATTCTTCTCTCGCTGTTCACACGGTTTTAGGGCTGGATTTCATATACGAGTACCGAATGACCAGAAATTTCGAAGAGAGGCTCACTGTAGCAAATGTGAGGGTAACACAACCAAGTTATGTTTCGATGATTGCATGTATAAAGACGCTCTGGAAAAATATTGTTTGGTGGGATTTGTAACTAGTTCCCAAATGGTATAGTTGAAATGGGATGTGAGAAATAACGAGATAAATTTTATTAAAGTGATAAATGACAAACTCGGACATATGGAAACAAGAGAGTAGTCAACTTCATAACACTTTAGTGTCACATGGTTACTTATTCTCCAAGATTCCACGTACCGTTAGAAGCTTTTTGCAGCGTTTCATTGTAAAGCAACACAGAAAAATCTTTGTGTGGTCATATCCAATCCGCTTAATATATAAAGAGAGGGTGAAGGAAGGGGTACAGACTATGGTTGCACAGAGACTTAACACAAGGGCGACTATTTCCTACAACAATCCATTGTTGTGTGTACCAAAGACAGATTTGTCAATACGCTTGGTACATGATACACAAGTTGTAGTAACCAAGTAATACATGAAACTGATCCAAGTAACACAAATATAGCTTTATTTATACACCTCTGGACAATAATGGAAATAAGCCTCTCGTGATTACACACATAACACAACAAAAGAATCATACAGGTGATGCAACACAAGCGATACATAGAATAAATGGTGTGAGCAGTGCAAACAAAAGAACACAGTGAGGGTGAGTCGCGCTGCTCCATATGTATATAGGTGCAAGTCGCCGGTAGATGGCGCGTCAGAGACGGTGTTGTGCGTAGCCGGCCGGAGTGGCCGTGCGGTTCTAGGCGCTACAGTCTGGAACCGAGCGACCACTACAGCCGCAGCTTCGAATTCTGCCTCGGGCATGGATGTGTGTGATGTCCTTAGGTTAATTAGGTTTAAGTAGTTGTAAGTTCTAGGCGACTGATGACCTCAGAAGTTAAGTCGCATAGTGCTTAGAGCCATTTGAACCATTTTTTTGTTGTGCGTACGCTTCCTACAGGCGGGCCGCGCTGTCTCAGGCGTCGTGCCACGGTTCCCGCAGCACCCTCCCCCCCCCCCACCCCCGCCCCACGTCGGAGGTTCGAGGAGACGCTGAGCGTGGTGAGCCTGCGCAGCGCCTGACGAAGCACTGGGGAAGAGGGTGCCATCGCCATCTCTGGGTCGTCATCAGTAGGCAGGTCCCAGTGCAGAGGAGATGGGGCCGAACCCACCAGCGACGATGGCTGAGTCGATGTCGGTGAGGGGGCCAGTGGGGTGGCCTGACCAGAAGAGCAGGCTGTGGCAACAGACTTGAGGCCAGAGACGGACCAGTGCCCCCAGTGCTGAGAAGCTGAAACCCCAGGGTGCTGCACGTGGAAGAGGCAGCCAATGGGACTGGGGCGCCTCCACAGCAGGTGACGACGGGCTCGAGGCAGAGAGTGGCACGAATGGCTGCGGCAATGGGGGCCACACATGTGAACCGGTAGCATCCAGCGGCGAGCGGGGATGGAACTGATCAAAGTGGTGCCCCACCAACCCATCGGCCATAAGGACTTGTCAAAGATGCCGACCCAGCGGCGGACAACAGTGGACAGTATCCACTTGGGCTGGCGACCAAACACTCACATCCACACGGGCGATCCTGGCGCGGCAGGTGCAGCACCAGCTGCAGAGGGAGGAGGAGCGTCAGTGGCTGCCGACCTGGAGCTCCCCTGTAGGCTTGAAGTAATAGGTGCAGAGGAAACATTTCCATTTGGGTCTTGAACATATGCACTAGTCGTTCCACCTCGTCATTTGATTGGGAGAGGAATGGAGGAGCCATAACATGACGAATGCCGTGACGTGAACAAATCAACTGAATTTGTGAGAAATGAGCTGTGGCCCACTATTGGAATCTAAGGTACAAGGCAGCCGTTCAATAGAAAAACCTTCAAAAGCGTACAAATTGTGATCTCCGCCAAAGTCGATGTACACTGGAGAATCTACGTAAACCAGGAAACTCCAGCCACAACCAGAAGCCAATAGGAATTCAAGAAGAGATCCGCAAAGTCTACATGAATGCTTTCCCGTGACGTGTGGAGCGGGCTCAGGGGACAGAGATGCCCTGGGAACTGCCTGTTGCTGGGCACACTGCCTACAAGCCGCGACAAAACGGGCAATTTCACCACCAATCCCTGGCCAATAAACTTGTCTCCTAGCTAACAGTTTTGTTCGCGAAACTCCCCAATGGCCCTGGTGGAGAAGGCATAGAATCTTGCACCGTAACACGGCGGGAATGACTACTCTGTGAGAGAGATCTTCTGTGGACAACAGCAAAGCACTGTCAACAACAGAGAGGCGATACCGTAAGGAAAAATATTTGCGGGGGGGGGGGGGGGGGGGTCCAATGCCCAACACAGTGGTTTAACTGGCCAGCCCTGTTGAACAAACCGAACGACTTGGCAGAGAACGGGGTCAGAAGCAATGGCAGCTGCTATGTGTGAACTCGTAATTAGGAAACCCTCGACCATGGCCTGCATTTCAGTATCGAGATGGAAGCAAAGCAGTTCTTCACTATCAAAATCGGGATGAAGACCCGCAGGAAGGTGGGACTAGAAGTCCGCATTGGCATGTTTAGACGTAAGTCGAAAATTGATTTTGTAATTATAGCGAGACAAGAACAGTTCCCAACATCGTAGGCAGAGTGCTGCCTTGTCAGGCAAGGAAGTGAGGGCTAGACAAGGAAATCAAGAGCTTACTGTCAGCAATATGGTGAAACTTGGAGTCATCCCAAAATAAAAATAAAAGAAACATGAAATTTCTGGAGAGCACAGACTATGGCAAGAGCCTCTTTTTCCACCTGAGAGTGACACTGCTGGGCTGAAGTGAGAGATTTAGAGGCGAAAGTAACAGGTCGCTCGGAGCTGCCAGCATATCGGTGCGCTAGAACCACTCCGAGCCCATACTGTGAGGCGTCAGTCAAAAAAAAGAAAAAAAAAATGGTTCAAATGGCTCTGAGCACTATGGGACTTAACATCTGTGGTCATCAGTCCCCTAGAACTTAGAACTACTTAAACCTAACTAACCTAAGGACATCACACACATCCATGCCCGAGGCAGGATTCGAACCTGCGACCGTAGCAGTCGCGCGGTTCCGGACTGAGCGCCTAGAACCGCGAGACCACCGCGGCCAGCTGAGGCGTCAGTCATCAAAACTATTTGCTGATTCAGAGATAACTTAGATAAACAAGGGGCCGAGAGCCGTTTGGATTTCAACATTTGAAAAGCACGCTTGCAATCCAGGCTCCAGCAATAAAGAACATTCTTGCATAGCAAGGAATGGAATGGGTGGGCCAATGCTGCCGCCCCAGGCAGCAATTTAAGGTAGTATGCTATCTTCCCTAGGAAGGCCAGATGCTCCTTTGTGGAATAGGGGCGAGGCATAGACGTAACAGTGGAGATGTAGTCTGGCAAAGGACCAACCCCATCCCACGAGACCTCGAACCCTAAATAAACAATAGAAGGTTGAAAAAACTGAGATTTCGCGGGATAACAACGTAAGCCTGCAGACTGCAAGACAGGAAAAAGAGCGCGCAAATTTTTCATGTAATTGGCCGTGGAACAGCCCGTGACAACAATGCCATCCAGATAATTAATGCAACCCAGGACTGGCATAGTCAATTGCTATGAAAATCGATGGCAAATAGCAGGGGCGCTAGCCACACCAAAAGTAACGCGCATGTATTGATACAGACCAAAATGAGTATTCATAACCTGAAATCGCCGATAATCTTCGTCCACAGGAACCAGTAGATACGTTTCAGACAAATCAATTTTTGAAAAGTACTGGCCACCCAATATTTTCGCCAACTGTTCCTCCTGGCATGGGAGAAGATAGTATGCATTATCGACTAAGCTTTGAGAGTAGTAATGAAGTCGCCACAGAAGCGAACTGTCCTCGATGGCTTCCGAACTACCGACCATTCACTAGCCATAGAGGGTTGAACCACCTCCAGAGATTGAAGTCTGTCCAATTCTGCTTTCACTTGATTTTCCAGAGCGACAGGAATAGGACGCTAACTACAAAAACGAGGCCGAGCCGTGTATTTCAAAGAAATATGAGCAGAAAAATTCGTAACACACCCTACACCTACCGAAAATGAATCCGAAAACTCCTCACACAGTGTTTTGAATTGAGAATACCCGATAGGGCACAAGGTGGATTGCGTCGGTGATAGAAATGCCTGAAATGCTTCAATTCCAAACAGGTTCTCGACATCGGCATCAGCAACCACCAAAAATGTAATGGATCGAACCACTGACTTGTAAGAGGCAGATGCCGTAAATTGTCCCAACAGACCAATGTTCTGTTTGTTATAACTGACCAGCTTCTGTGTGAGTCGTGTCAATGGCGGCGAGCCTATACTCAGATAGGTTCGAGAATTAAATAACGTCACTGCAACACCTGTGTCGACCTGTTGCCGGAGTACTTGGCGAAAAACATTTAATTTCATAAACATCTTGGTAGAAGTCACAAGTACTGGAGTCACACGGTTTATGTCCATATCCTGAGAAAACTTCGGCAAATGACACACGGAGGCGATGTGGCATTTCTTCTGGCAAGTTTTACGAGTAGCCCAGTGCTTAGGGCAGGTCGCACTTCGTGCTGGACGAAACAGGAACAACATGACGGTAACACAGAACGCTGACGCTGGGGCTGTGGCGGTTGCGGCTGCTTGGGCCAGCCTTGCTCAGCTCGGCGCTGGGTCCACATGTTTAGCGCCGCCACTGCCGCTTCCTCGTGCATGCAATTTGTCATCCTAGTGAGCACATATTGTGACACTACTGCCACATAACCCCGCGTTTCAATTTGGTCACCCGCTGCCCGAGAAACGTCAAAAGATTGTGCTATTTGCTAAAGTTCTGCCAACTGGGGGTTTTCCAGGGAGTAAAGTCTTCTGTCACATTTTCCTGTCCGGAGCTAAACAGATAATTGTGTCGTACACAAGCCTGCAGAAGACTTATTATGGGCATGAGTAGTGGACTAACACTTACAGCTAAGGCCGTGAAGTTGAGCTGTCCAGGCCCTGCATGATTTGTTTGGTTTCTTGTGGCATGCGTAGAATTCAACTCGCGCTGCCATGGCATGTGTTAGTTTGCGACATTAATTGAACTATAAATTGCACATGTGATCAAAAGTAAGAGCTGCCAGTTTTTGGAAAGGGGAAAGCTGACACAGTAATTGATACACCTTAGGTGGAATCCACGTGAGAAGTAACGCTTTGCACAAATTCGTGTCTATCACACCGAAAGCCTAAAAATGCTGTCTGAGTCTTTTTTTGTAAGCTTCCCAATCCTCGGATGAATCATCATACGAAGGAAAAGTCGGTGGATTGACAGGTTGAATGGTACCCTGTCTGTTAATCGAAGCTGACAAAGTGGTCACTGCCGAAGAAGGTTGTTCAGTCAGGACTAGTAGTACGGCGTCCATAATGACTAAACATGATGGACCCGCACTTACAGAGTGCACACTCGGAAACCATTCAAAACTTGTCGCCAGTCGCGTAGTAACCAAGTAATAAATGAAACCGATTACAGTATCACAAATATGGCTTTACTGATAAATTACTGATAATTACGGAAATAAGCCTCTCGTGACTCCACACATAACAAGACAAAAGATTCATATATTAGATGCAACATAAGCGATACACAGAACAAATGATGTGAGCGGTACAAAGCGGTAGAAGAACACAATGAGGGTGCGTCAGCGCTGTTCCACATGTATGCAGGCGCGAGTCGCCGGAAGATGGCGTGGCGGAGACCGTGCCATGTACACGCTTCCCACAGGTGGTCTGTAGTGATCGGTCAGTGCAGATGCAGTTGGCGGATGATTTAAGTACATAAACACGGCAGCACTACACTCGGCGCACTCTCACTCACATGCACTAGTAGCATTTATAGAACAAGAAGCTCTTCTAGTGTTTCAGGACTGTTCGTCTCCCGCCCGGGTTCCCGGGTTCGATTCCCGGCGGGGTCAGGGGTTTTCTCTGCCTCGTGATGACTGGGTGTTGTGTGACGTCGTTAGGTTTAAGTAGTTCTAAGTTCTAGGGGACTGATGACCATAGATGTTAAGTCCCATAGTGCTCAGAGCCATTTGAACCATTTTTTGTTCGTCTCCACTTATAGAACTGAAGACGAATTGTCTTGAAACACAAGAAGACCTGCTACAGTGATTCCATGGAGTAAAGATACTCACTTCGGTGGACTTGCGTGGGATTTATTCGCAGGTGGAACAACATACAGAGTAACGGCAATATACTGCATTCCACAGTCGTGGCCATTGTTACAAGTTAAAAAATGTTGCCATTCAGACTGACTGTGTCATCAGCCACGTTTGTCAGTGGTTTGTACACAATAATTCCAGGACTAAGGAAGAAGGTGATATTGTATGTAGATGTCATCCTAATAGTTCAGAAATCTTGGTTGTGAACATAACGGGACTGTAGACAGATTACCACAGACGTTTAGGGATAATGTAGTGACACTGAATCTAGCAAACTTTTAGTTCAGGCATAGAAAGATCAAATTCCTCATGTCTACACAGAATTTTCCCATGCAGAAGACAATATGAAAGGTATGTGCCTTCCTTGGGCTTGTTTATTTTAATGAAAGGTTTATTGGTATGACTGCTGTGACTAATCCTATATATATATATATAGTGAGAATTCGATGAGCTGAAGGAAGTTGTTAGTCACTGCTCGCCCTCTAATACATCTCGATATGGAATGAGAATCCTGCCTTGTGTCAGATAATTCCTGTACTATTAATGGAGTACATCTCTTTTATGAGGTGGAGCGAAATGGAGTAGGTATTCCTCAGACGATTGCACTCACAAATTAACTCAGAAAGAAAGTATTTCATCAGTGAACTCAAGGCCCTCGTGATTGTGTGGGGGTTCATGATGTTCAGATTCTTCCTTTTTGGTAGGACCAAGTAGGTTTACAGTGACCACAAAGTGCAGCAGTTACTTATGACTGTCCAACTAACACATGGACGTTTGTGACACTGGTCAGTGTATCTGCTTGAGTTCAGGTTTAAAATTGATTACATGCAAGGGAAAGACAATGTGTTCGCAGACACACTGTCAGTGTGTCAATAGGCCAAAATGTTGCGAAAGACAGAGAACTACATGAGAATGTATCTGAGATAAGGTACACGAAACATTTCTCCTTTGAGTCCTTTGAGAATTTTGTTGGGATAAAGTTAATGGAGATATCACAGGAGGAGGCTAAGGATCCCATACTGAAAGACTTGGAAGTGAGTTGGGGAGAGATAAAGATCAAGCAGAGATCCCTCAATACTACCTCCTCACAAATGGTGCATGCCCTAGAAAAATAACCCAACTGATGACAATTAGAAGTAGTGCATAATAGAGGACTTCGTGAATACGTTAATCTGTGTCCACCTAAGCTACGTGCACTTCAGTGCAGAGAAATGCTTTGCTAAGCTGAGGGAGTTACTACGTTTCAATAATATGAAAAGAAGAATAGAGAAAGCTTTGACAACTTGTAAATCCAGTCATCATGTAAAACCATCAGCTGTGATGCACAGAAATCCACTATTTCCCATCATACCTGTGAGACTTCGAGAATTTGCTACGACTGATTTCTTTAGCTCCTGTATGAAGATGAATCAAGGGTTTCAGGTAGTAGTAAGAATGCTACCGTAAACACAGTGTCTGACGCATGTGTAAAGTTCTCTCTAAAAGAAGTGTGAAAGGTAGCCAAGGCCATATTGTAATGAAGGAAGATTGCAGCAATCTACCTTTCTTGATACCACCCTGTGTCACATGCATGAGAAAGGATAATGAAAGGAGCGTGCTAACATGTGCTGCCTGTACTGCCATACACAACAGAAATTGGGACACAGTCTTTGAAGAATCCCAAGATGTAATAAATGAATTACCACATGAGGTCTTGGGAACGGCGCCCACCCTACTTTTAAGGAAGGAATCAGTGGTCATCTGACAAAATCAAGGAAGTAATTAACTTTCCACCTGCATTGGGACACAGGCACATCAAAATGGTTCACATGGTAGTTGAGCTAATACGAGGAGCAAAAACGCAGAAGAACAATCAGAAAGTTGTGCTTCACTACATACAGTTCACAGAAGCAGATACAGTCTGGGTTAAGACACATTGTTTATCTAGGAAACGAAAATCTTTATGCAATAAATTTTTAAATGTATATATTTGGCCATTTTGGGTCGACAGGGATATTCACCCAAATGTGACTGAGGTAGAAATGCTTCGTGTCAATAGATGTTGTGACGTAAATCATGTGTCCAGTATCAAGAAGTTTTGAGATTAAACTGATAAATGAGAGTCTGGAAGGTAAATATGTATGATGTCTGACCTAAGTAACGCTTTTTATACTGTTAAATCAGTATGGCCAAGGATGTGAAATCCCCATTATATTATCAATTTTATGTTGTTTATGATCAGATATGTAGTTCCTGTGAGTGTTTGCAAATCTGATTTTGGGAGAGTATCATGTACAATAGACCAAGAGAAAAGAAGAATTTTATGGCCCGAATTAATGTTTTTCTGTAGACAGCAACTTTGGATATATTTAGTAGCCTAGTTTTTGAGTCTTTTTCTGTTCTGATTTGTCATTTATGAGGTGGTGTGCATCAGTTATGCATTTATTTTTACGTCCAATGGAGGTATGGTAGTTGGCAGCAAACAAGTAGCTCTTTGTCCATCTAGTAATGCAATACACGATACTTTCTTGATCTACTAATTACAAGGGAACGATGACTTACTACGTCAGCGGGGCTTATGTCTAGGATGTTAAAATTCTTCCTTTTTTTTAGTTGTCCTTTTTTTGTTGCTGTGTTGCATGTAAGTTTCGTCGTGGTTCTGGTTTTTATAAATTTTGGTGACCATTTTGGTCCTAAGTGGGGCCCCACCAACACAAATATTAAGATATTTCTCACAAACAAACAGTTATTAAGAATGTCATTGAGAGGTCTGTCTAAGAAAGCAGTTTTTGTAATATTAAGACAATAGCTTGCCTCGGGAATGTGTTATACTGTGAGAAAAATAGAAGACATGAATGGAAGGAGAAGGTGTGTACCCATTTACGTTTCACGTGGACTTTTTACTTGCATATATTTTTGGATATGAGTTCGGTAATCAGCTTTGTGTTATGAGACATTTCGCAATACGGTGGAGAAATGGTGTCCAGTCTTTGCGTGTATGGTGCCTAAGATTTCTTTGTGCCCTTTTTATTCACTACTGGCTGGAGCCCAGCAGAACGACACACGAGGGAGGCCGCATTGCCATCTCCTGGCAGCACGAGGCAGCACTACCTGCCATCACGTGTCCTTAGGTGGGCACTGCAGATGATGCCCCAGCCCGCCTGAGGGCAATACCTGGCTCACTGTTCCTGTTGCCGTCGTTGCGCCTCACAATGAGCACTTGTCCAACAGACATGCTATGACGTCACAATCTGGTAGAGCGACCATCCACCGTCACTGCCTGTAGTCACAGGACAGCTCTCAGTGGAAGCAGCCTCTGAAGAACTGGTTGTGATGAGGCACCTTATAACAGGAGCAAGCATTCGCTGTCTTTGGGGCTAAGATCGCTTTGAACTCAAGAAACATATTTGGCGTTGGTGGTAGGCATTTGTGTACATGTTATCACTGATGAGCACTCTCGTGAACAATGACTAAATGTCTTCCGCTCTCAGTAACAGAAACAGAAATTTTATCAACTATAAACGAAGAGAACGTTTATTTAAATCAAGGAGATGAGCGACAATGGACTGATATCTATCACGAGTGAGTGGCCCCAAATCAGATCATGAACTTTAGAACTGTGGAAGTCATGAATACAATAATAGTCTAGGGAGTAGCATTTGTGTGGAACCTCAGAGGACATTTCTTCCCAGTGAAGATGACGTTATCCACTGAGAATTACAAAAACATACTAATCAAATCTTAACTAACTAGATGAGGACAATTAGTGTCACGGATGAACGAGGGACGATGGGGGATTAGTCGATGAAAGGGCATCTGACTCACGTGTGACTGGGAGTGATTTTGCATAGGACTTGTAAGACCATAAGAAAGCCACTTCTCTAACACGTTTTCTTTGTCTCCGTAACCGCGATTCCATTTTCGTCTCGATAAGGGATATAAATCCTAACGAAACTTTTATCGCCTACCCCCTTTCTGTGGAAAGTGTTGTGGTTTAAAAACAAGTTCAAAAATGCGGTATACTTCTCTTTACGGCGTAAAATGTATTTTTATGAAGCTCTTTATGTAGACACGCGTACAGTACTTCACGTTTTGTGTGATTTTCTGTTGTTTATTATTTCCTTTTAATATCGTCCAAGCGAGGATACTATTTCTACATGTGTACAGTTAACACTATGGTCTTGTGATCCACATTGGCAATTTCATACAGAGGTTTTCATATATATTGATCTTTGTGAATTTGTTTTGTTCTATAATAATCATGTGGTACAACTTAATGTGCCAGTAAATATGTTTTTACAATGACACATAATAACGCTATGTCGAGACACAGACATGTGGTTTGTTATCTAGCCTTTTGATCATAATTATTGAATTGTCAGAACAATAACTTTGTTTAGTTTGTGCTACAGGGAAAATTTTCTAAAATTGATTATCGGTTTCGTTTTGTGTAGTTATGAAGTTAATAGTGTTTTGCTTTTGTGTGTTGAAATGTGATTGCGAATCATGTATGGCCCAAGTGAAAGCGAGAACACAATTTTTTTTCTTTTAATGAAAATTACATAATTTTCGTAAATCATAGTGTATCATATTGTCCTGAAGAGTTCATAATTCATGTTTACATATGACTTGACAATCAGTAGTTGTACGAAATATTATTCTACATTATTCGTTGAATTCGAATTTCATGACAGCAGCTATAATTAATATGGATGAATTACCCTATTGTAAAATATAAAAATTTGTAACAGACAGACTCTCGAACCGGAGTTTTAATATTTCTACAAGGAAAGTGAAGTTCCCACCGTGTTCATCAGAGTGTGAGATGGTGAAGGTAAGTGAGATCGCACATGAAAGTATGTAGCTATTATACTCGTATTTCCATTCGACACTGACATATCAAGACAAAACTGTTTTTTCGTGACTGTATTTTTCATTTTATGTTTGTGGTATACTATGGAGTAATATCTGAATGAAGTAGGATACAAAGCAATTTTGTCAACATTTTATTGCGTACTGTAAAATAAATAAACATAATTTCATGAAGAATGTACAGTAGTGAAATAACATACATATATATGGTGATACATAGCTTTATCAAAAATTCAGGACGTAAACCAAATGCAAGGTAGAACACTAGTTAATCTCATTCACAGTCTTTAAAGGAGAGAGTTCGACAAGCTGTTACCAACTTTCATTTATACCGAACTATGTTGAGGTACGAGTATTGGGGAAGGACGCCTTGTTTCGGTATTCATCTCACGGGTCCCACAGTCTTACGTCACCGAAACTATCATATTGGCCAATAAACGTATGATATACTCTTCATTTATAATTTCATAAACTATTAGCACAATTGTACGTAGTCTTCATCATACCATTTCCCGAAAATTTGAACATAGCTTGTCGGATCATTGTTAGTCAGTGATTATGTTCACGAAAAAAGTATGAGATCAAATGAAGCACAAAAAGTTCATAATTTACAATATCCTTAAAGCATGTCACTGAAGATAATGCGCGGATTTTCCTTCGCGATTTGAACGGTGTCGAAGAAGATAATTTCTCTTAAGTACGTTTAATACCTTACAGGAAATACATTTACTAACAATTCAAAAATGACTAGTGTCCTATTTTTTAGAACTGAAGTATGCAATCAGTTAAGATAAGGCCAAAAGAGTGGAAATGTGGGGAGTATTGCGAACTTACATGCAGACAAAGGTATTTTAATAACCGAAATGAGATAGTTTAATGAGATACGAAAGTTATTTGAGGTATTATTGATCAATGGTAATTTAGATGTTTGTGCAGGTTTCTAATACATTATTACTCTTTTTGCGAAGCGGCAATAAACGCACGATAAAGTTGTTACGAAAAGGCTCAAAGATTGAGTTCCTTTAAAACAGAAAAGTAGCCGTGTAGACTGAACTGTTTTCAACTTTGAATATCTAGCCCAGTTCGGAGCATTTCGATAAAAAATTATGTACACCTTTAACAGTATATTGAAGAAATTTGTTTCCTCCTAATTTGGAACGTCGTAGGGGAATATCCGCAAGGTTAGTGGCTGCGTAAACAGTGCTATTATTTGAGACTAAGGTTACTTTTTACGTAAAGTGGTACTCATTTTATTAGGAAATGTAGAGGAAGGTGTAGGAGGGTGTTCTATCCTGCAGTTGGACTACTTCCAGCAAGTCAGAAGCCACGGCGATCGAAGGGCAGGTGCGCTAGACGTGCGCGATGGCGGCCTTGTGGACGAGCGGGCCGCGCTGCACGACGGCGTTGAAGCCGTTGACGGGGTCCGCCGAGTAGAGCACGGTGCGCACGTTGCCGTCGGGTTCGACCAGGCTGTAGCTGCCCTGCACCACGTCGCCGTTGCGGCTCTCCTGCTGCGACTTGGAGTCGCCGGTCAGCGTGTCCTGGATGTTGTAGGCGAAGCTGTACTGCGGCAGGGGGTCGAACTGGGTGTCCACGACGGCCGCCTTGGCCACGAGTGGAGCTGCGGGCACGAGCCCTCCAGCCGCCGCCGCCACGCACGCCGCCAGAGCCAGCACTACCTGCACCTGCAACACGTCAACAAAGGGTGGAGTGGTTGGACTGGTCCCTACCACCAAAGCACATTTTAGTGAACGCATATTTTTGGAGAATAAAGCAACGCGGAAACCAACGGTCTCGAAAATAGCGAGGAATTCCAGAAATTACAAGCTATGTTCAACACAGCTGCTTGCCTGAGGGCTTTCCCACGTCTCTGAGTAGTCATTCCAGTCACGAAAAATCGCCAAGTCACACGCTGGCCGCATCAGCAAACTACAGTAAGGCGAGACATGTGGTGTCACCGCCAGACACCACACTTGCTAGGTGGTAGCCTTTAAATCGGCTGCGGTCCGTTAGTATACGTCGGACCCGCGTGTCGCCACTATCAGTGATTGCAGACCGAGCGCCGCCACACGGCAGGTCTAGAGAGACTTCCTAGCACTCGCCACAGTGGTACAACCGACTTTGCTAGCGATGGTTCACTGACAAATTACGCTCTCATTTGCTGAGACGATAGTTAGCATAGCCTTCAGCTACGTCATTTGCTACGACCTAGCAAGACACCATTACCAGTTACTATTGAGATTATGAATAATGTGCCCTCAAGAGCGATGTTCACCATTTATGGATTAAAGTTAAGTATTCCAGCAGCTACGTACGTTTTTTGCTAAAGTCTAATTTCCTTGTCCTGTTCCAGACCTCACGCCAGCCTGCGTGAGCTAAAACGCGTGCCTTTCGGCTTCCTCTAGTATACCAGGTGGGCTACCTTGCCAACCCACAACAAGACAGAAAGGAAAAGACTCTCCGGTACGGAAAATAATCAGAGATAGGCTATGTTGCCATAAGAAATAACATTCCCCTTATTTACACGATCACTGGACGTGGCCTCATGATCTAGTGCCAATATACGAATAATGATGAGTGTATACTTCGATTTTATATTGCACAGGTTACGATTATGTTAACGGAGTGAGAATTTGCCGCCATTATAATTCTTGGATTGGTTTGTTTTGTGGAAGGAGACCAGACAGCGAGGTCATCGGTCTCATCGGATTAGGCAAGGATGGGGAAGGAAGTCGGCCGTGCCCTTTCAAAGGAACCACCCCGGCATTTGCCTGGAGCGATTTAGGGAAATCACGGAAAACCTAAATCAGGAGGGCCGGACGCGGGATTGAACCGTCGTCCCCCCGAATGCGAGTCCAGTGTCTAACCACTGCGCCAACTCTCTCGGTTTTATAATTCTTACATCACTTGCATGTCACATGTGCTTATAAAATTTTTTGAATAATGCTTTTCAAACACAGAACTTCTCTGATTGGCATTTTCTTGAAAGATACACTAAAGCGATGTTGTAAGTGTAAATTTAAAAAGATTGTTATTTTATTGTATTAAAAAAAAGTGTATTCATATTTTTATTAGAAACCTAAGCATCTGTGGTGAAGATAGTAAATTATATTTTTAGAACACTGTGATATTGCCCATACAGAAGCGAACCCAGATGTTAGAAGAAACTGGTGCACAAGCTTGCCAAAATAATTAAATAAATCAGTTCCAATTAACTGTTCATGAATGCTGAGTGCAGTGCACCTTGGGAACACTAGTAATAGTATCCTTCGCTTCTCAACACGAGTGAAAACTAATTAATCCGAGAACTACATGATTTAGTCCGTTTATTCCCATCTTGTTCCTCTATATTAGACTAGAACTGCGCAGTGGATAAACACTGCCTTGTCAGACTTAAATTGAGAGAGGTGGCGCAGTGTTTGGAAGACAAAACTCGCGTTCAGGAAGACGTGTTTTCATATCGTTGTCCACTCATCACAATTTAGGTCATCCGTGATTTCCATGATTCAGTTCAGGTTCATATTCGCCTTATACAGTGAGGTAATAAAAGTCATGAAATTCCACCTAATATCGTGTCGGACCTAATATTGCCAGCAACTCGGCGTGGCCTGGACTCAACAAGTCGTTGGAAGTATTATGCAGAAATATTGAGCCATTGTGCTCAGAGAGAATTTTGACTTGTGTATGTTACATTTTACGCCAGCTTCATGCAGCTTTGAGAGGATGGTAAGTGGTAAGTTACTATAGGACCAAACTACTGAGGTCGTCGGACCCTAGGCTTACACACTACTTAATCTAACTTAAACTATCTTACGCCAAGGACAACACACACACCCATGTCCGAGGGAGGACTCGAACCTCCGACGGGGGAACCCGTCGAAGTCGTGGCCAGGCGGATTGAGAAGATGTTCCGCATACTGTGTATGTCTAGCTACAGTTCAAATGCTACACTTACTCGGAAATAGTTAGTGCTCTGTCTCATAGCAGACCGTCCGCAGCTCGTGGTCTCGCGGTCGCGTTCTCGCTTCCCGAGCACGGGGTCCCGGGTGTGTTTGAACTGTACTCATCATTTCATCATAATTCATGGCAGTGGCGAGATTTGACTGAGCGAAGTCTGAGAATTTGTACGGGCGCTGATAACCGGCCAGTTGAACTCCCCACAAACCAAACATGATCATCATAGCTGACCGGACGTTAAGTCCCATACTTTTTGAATTGATGAATACACTTTGACGTCTGCCTATAACACTAATGAAGTAACGCTGCATAATTAAGCTACCACGTGAATTCTGTTTATTAAATACATTCTTTTTATGACGCAATATATTAATGCCAACGAAAAATAGATTCAGTAATAAATTTGCTCTACTCTCACTTCGCCACGAGCCAGTCGCTTCAGCCGGCCGGAGTGGCCGAGCGGTTCTAGGCGCTTCAGTCTGGAACCGAGCGACAGCTACGTTCGCAGGTTCGAATCCTGCCTCGGGCATGGATGTGTGTGATGTCCTTAGGTTAGTTAGGTTTAAGTAGTTCTAAGTTCTAGGGGACTGATGACCTCAGCTGTTAAGTTCCATAGTGCTCAGAGCCATTTGCAGTCGCTTCGTATGCAAATCAAAGAATCAGGAATATGGTTGCTTTCGTGTTATTGGCTCAAATGGCTCTGAGGACTATGGGACTTAACATCTGTGGTCATCAGTCCCCTAGAACTTAGAACTACTTAAACCTAAGGACATCACACACATCCATGACTGAGGCAGGATTTGAACCTGCGACCGCAGCGGTCACGCGGTTCCAGACTGAAGCGCCTAGAACCGCACTGCCACACCGGCCGGACTTCGTGTTATTGTTTTTTTTAAGTATCGGGTATTAAGTTCTCAATTCGGCTAATTCATGATCAAAAAAACGGTTTTCACAGCATTTTTCTAGAGATGTATAGTACTGCTTCGACTTCACTATATGAAGACATTGAGAATCTTGAGGCCAGTATTTAATTAACTGTAACTGAGTCGCCTAAATGCACTTTTAACACGATAGAAGGATCCGATCACACGGGAAGATGTTGAAGAACGTCTCTGAAGAAAGGAGCCTCACGTTTGAGGGCCATTCTCGACGCTCTAGAATCCACTGGGCCGCGTATCCACTGGCGGGAGGCGTCGAGGAAGAGGCCGAAGTGGCGACTCACCTTGATCGACATGACGAGAGGCTTGAGGTCGCTGGCGGAGCTGAGGTGAGAAGGCGGAGCGCGTCTGGTGGTGTGCCGGCGGCCGGCGGCTCTTATAGCGGGCGCGCGCGCTGGACATCGCGATTCCTGGCGAGTCGCCACCCCGGGCGTGGCCACGCCACTTTACGGACGTCCACCAACTGTCCAGCGGGTTACGCAAAGCTGCGAAGCGCGCCGGAAGTCACGCGCCGCCCGCCACTTTCCACGATCGGCCGTGCGGCCCATACACAAGCGCTGCCTCGGCGGCACATCCGCGAGCTTAATAGCCGCCGCTGGCGAGAATGGACACGTACGAATGAAATGCCATAGCCGTGTACGGTGTTCGCCTGTTCTTGCTGCTCGGAGCACAGTAACTGAGGATTCGAGCCACAGCCGACATCAGCTCTGAAGACGGTGCCTATTCTGCAAGCCACTCCGCGGTGCGTGGTGGAGGGCTCTCTGTACTATTGTCAGTCATTCCCTTTCCTGAGGGGAAAACGACTGTCTATATGCTTCCGTATAAACCAGGGCCGGCCAGAAATTCTGCACGCGTGCGGTGCTCCTGCACATGTGCAACTTCCGGGTCACAGCGTGCACGCTGCAGCCGTCAGCGTTCACGTAGTGCATGTTTTTACGCACAGATGTCGCTTTATCCACTTGCTGAGATACTCTGTACCGGCGCATTCTAGTGCTCTTTCCACAGCTTGCAAGCCAACCATGGGAAGGTATTTCGCGTATTAAACATTTAAAATACTGTCACAGTCTACTCATTGAGACGTCTACTTTTATGTTCACAGTTTAACCCAGTAAGACAAGTAATACAGTTAACAACCGTGGGTTTTTATTAGGGCAGCTTGACTGACGGCACGTAAATACGCGTAGTGTTTTTGATCTAGTATTTAAGAAAGAGAGCACTTAGCGACTTCCAACGAACCTTAGTCATGATTTCAAATAACATTAAACTAATGCAAGTTTTCCTATAACTAATTCTCGGTGCCCTGAGTTATACCCACATAATTTCTGTCTCACTGACCTCTGAACAGAATGACAACCGCAGACCTCTCGATGATGACCTGTACCATTATTGCTATATCTTTCATCAGTTCCGTCTGAAATCTGCACAATAACCGACAATTAGATGAATGTTATGTTTTATCGACTTCAGCTGAGCGTAGCCCTTCACACTTTTTTTTTTTAAAGAACCTAAATGTAAGTATACAACAATCGGTTTAATGACCAATTTTCCTTATAATAATGTAACATGGAGCAGAATGAGGCAATAGTGCACAGTTAGTTAGTAAACAATAATTTTTAATTATGAAAGGAATAAATCCAAACACGTTTATCACTGGTCATGAGAAATGATATAGCTAATATCCGGCACAAAAGCACGGATCATTGACAAACGCAAGCAGTTGCGGGAGATTTTCATCACTGATGCTTGATCAAAACGACTGAGAACATAGATCTTCCGTTCTTTGCTTTTTCACAGTACCTGCCATTTCTCAGTACTTCTCTGTTAAAGTTATGGTCACCAGGGGTAAACGAGACTGGGTATGTTCCGCTCTTGCTTGTACCACATAAACAGGGAAGAGGAGCCGCCGCCGTTCATTTAGGACACATGCCTAATAACAGATGTCGCTGTCGCTCGCTGTCGCACACGTGCGCACATGTGCAGCACTTCCGCACGTCTGCACACTGTGCAGCGTTTGGCCGGCCCTCGTATAAACGCTGATTTCGCTTACCTTGTCTTTGCGGTACTTAGAGAGATGTATTTTTGTGACAGTGTAATTAGGCTACGCCACATAGCGCTCTATATGAAAATCACTGACTGTGCTGTGTGCAGTCTGTGACTGCGTGGCATTGTTGGAATAGTCGCTATTGTAGTGTTGGGCAGTTGGATGTTAACAGCGCGTAGCGTTGCGCCGTAGAGTTGGGCAACACGATTCTTTTTCCCGATTCGATTCCTACCATTCAATCTCACATTGCGAATCGATTCCTACGATTCTTTCACGATTCATTCTAGTCTGCGATGGCACGATTCTTACGGAATGCAAAAAGTTCTACATCTTACTCACAGATGGCAGGACATGTCTGAAATCGTCAATGGGGTTAGAATCGAACTGTGTCAGAAATAGTGTATTTATGAGTAAACATGCATATGACGTTACAAGTGTGATTCTAGATTTATACGTGTAATGCCTTAATTGACGAAAGGTCACGTTTGATTTGATTGCATCTATTGTTTTATTTCAGTATGCCAGGGAAGAGGAGTCGATTTGTGCGAAAGGTGGTGAAAAATTGCTTCCTTTGTTCACACGCATACTCCACTTGATTGCCATCTGGCGGTCGTAATCATTCGGCACGACTCGGCATGATTCGGAAGTTGCCTTCGAAGCATAGCGTAGTGCGTACTAAGAATCGATGAACCATTGCAACTTGGAATCGTCACAACTCGGAAGCACGCAATCGTTCTTAAGATTCTTTTGAACGACGATTCGTCCGTATCACGATTCGATTCTTACGATTCTTTATTTAGAGACGTTCAAATGAACGACTCATTCACGAATCGCCACAACTCTATTGCGCAGTTGGAGGTGAGCCGCCAGCAGTGGTGGATGTGAGGAGAGAGATGGCGGAATTTTGAGCGCGGACTATCTGGACGTGTGTCCCTCAGAGACAGTAAATTTGTAAGACTGGATGTCATGAACTGATTATATATATATATATATAATAATGACTTTTGAACACTATTAAGATAAATACATTGTTTGTTCTTTATCAAAATCTTTCATTTGCTAACTATGCCTATCAGAAGTTAGTGACTTCAGTAGTTAGAATCCTTTATTTAGCTGGCAGTATTGGCGCTCGCTGTATTGCAGTAGTTCGAGTAATGAAGATTTTTGTCAGGTAAGTGAGTCATGAAAGGTATAGGTTATTGTTAGTCAGGGCCATTCCTTTGTAGGGATTATTGAAAGTCAGATAGCGTTGCACTAAAAGTATTGTGTGTCAGTTTAGTGATGATCAGAATAAGTAAAGAGAGAAATGGCTGAGTACGTTCAGTTTTGCTCAGCTGTTTGAAAATCAAATAATGTAAGGGGTTTATCAGCACAGTAATTCATTAAGTTTTCTAAGTGGACGTTTCAACAGTTACATAATTCTGAAGTCTGTCGCATATGTCGGTTCTCCAAACTTCCTCAACGGCATTTCACGAGAAGAACGTCTTGTTCCCTCCAAGGATTCCCATTTGAGTTCACGGAGTATTTCCGTAATACCCGCATTTCGATCGAACCTACCGGCACCAATCTAGTAGCACACTTCTTATACGGAGTGTTGTGTAACAAATGAACTACTTTCATGAACAGTTAAATAAATCCCTGAACTGTTAGTTAAGCTGTGCTGTACTACATGAATATCTATGCCCCAGAAATCACATTTGATACGCCAACTGACCACAAATGTGTAATGGAATAGGCACAGACACACACACACATATTAATGCAGGGGGAAATGAATTCTGTATAACTAGAAATTCAGACATCAAAAGGTAGGTAATCCGTTCATCGAGAACCTATTTGTAAGTTCTATAACGTGTATGCTTCCCTCGTATATATAATCACTGATTTCAGACTTAAGAAAAATTGATTCCAACACATCATTAATCACTCAGATCAAGATGTGATTTAAGAACAAAATCTACACATACTGTTGGAAATAGGGAGTCGCTCGCTATCATGTGTTCCACAGAACATCTCACTAACATACAAGAACAGTGTACATTGTACTCAGAAATCATCAGTTTTTCAGAAAAGCGTCCAACGCCTTACCTTTATGCGCCAGTAACCTTAATCCATGCAAAGACTGAGGTATTTATTGCTAGTGGTTTTCAGTGGTAGTATATGAAGGGCTTATTTCAATAGTGGTACAAGTCCATTACCTCCACTTCTCTGTCTATAATGCTTCTGAAATTAACGAGCCAAACAAACAGAAAGAAAGGTTCACCTTTAGCAAGAAGCCATATGCTTGAATATTTCTGGTATCTCAACTGCAGATTTGTCAGCGCTCATTTAACTTTATATCTCTGTATCTCAATATGAACAAAAGTGGACTTGTACCACTATTGAAATAAGCCCTTCATATGTTCTCAAAACAGTGCAGATGATTCACAAGCCGCACATGGTTTCTTATTGTAGCTAACACAGAATAAGTTCCTCGAGAACGGTTACGAAATTACATATTCTCAATACGCGACTTCTAGCAAAACAATAAATTATTTATAATGATAAGCTCTAATCTACAACAGAGTGTATTGGAAAGTTATTACTCGATCCTATTATCAACTTCCAATTCTCGGAAAGTGAGAAACATATGAACCTTCGTTTCAGCACGGGAAGGATAGCATTGCAAGTTGTGTTTGCGAAATGATCTCAAAATAGCTGTAGAAATATTTAGAATGCACCACAGAAATAATCTACACAATGCTTATTAGATACTAAACAAAGTAATTGTAAAGATGCCAAGCATAATCTTCATCGTTGCAGAAACTCCGAACTAGCTCACATCGACAGCAGGAAAAGCAAGAAGTAGAAAAGGTCAGACTGCCTTCCAAATAGAAAAGCAGGAACAGGATGGCCAAAACTCATTCGAAACTATATCGCTTTCTGATTCCATACCTGCGAACGTTTCCCGTTGGCTAATGGCCCGAACCAGGGTTCCAAAGATACTAAATGTATCAGTGAAGACACAAAGAGATAGCTCAAAGAACCTGTTTCGACTAATCGAAGCTGCCCTTAGTATAAAGAAGCAAAACATCGTAAATATAGGCTCACAATTTAAAAAAATCAAAAATATTGTGGGAATAAGTGCAAATGAACAGGCAACTGTCAACCTCAGAACTGTTTCGATATCTTTCTTTAAGCCGACCTTGTGGGTATCCCAAGCACTGGAGAAATACTCAAGATTGGATTGCACAAGCGTTCTGTACGCTGCCCACTTTGTAGAGGAACTACACTTTCCCAGAATTATGCCGATAAACTAAGGTCGATCATTTGTCTACCCTACGACCGACCACACGGGACAGTTCAGTTCAATGTCACTTTCCAATGCTACGCTTCGACATTTAATCGACATGGTTGTGTGAAGTAGCACACCAATAATACCGTGTTTAAATACTCAAAGGCTGTTTTTCCTACTCATCTGCATTAACTTCCATTTTCCAACATTTTTAGAGCAAGTTGTCAATACTTAGACAAAATAGAAATTTTATCCAAGTCATTCTGTACCTTCCTACAGTCATTCCCGTACACCACAGCGCCATCAGCAAACACTCGCAGATTGTTGCTCACCCTATCCGTCAGATCATTTATGTATATAGACAGCAAGAGCGATCATATCACACTTCCATGGGACACTTCCGAAGATACATTTGTGTCCGATGAACCGTCCAAGACAACGCACTGGGTTCTAGTTGTTAACCATGACATTAATCACTCGAGAATAAATCTAGAAAATTGGGATCTCATGCAAAAGACGAAACACAGGAAGTCTACATGGTGAGCTCAGTTTAATCGTCAGTTTACAGCTGCCCTCACTCCTACACTCAACGCTGAGCTCTAGTTCGGGGCAGGAACATGGTAATGCATTGTTTACAAGGTCCTAGTGAAGCTGCTTAATCGATGTTAGTGAAATGTCAAACGAGTAACTGTATCCTTTAGCCAATTGTGACGAATGTTTGTACAGTGTAGTGTTGTGGTTGTCTTTTAATGAATGTGTATAGAACTAAAAAGAAGAAAAGAAGGTTATGGTTTAACATCCCGTCGATGACGTAGTCATAGAAGAAGAGCCACAATCTCATTGTGGAGGTGTGGAGAAGGTTCTCAGGCATGTATCCTTTCCAAAAGAACTATACTAGTAGTTATCGTCCTCAACAATCTATGAAATCCGCAGTCCTCAAGACCGCAAGTCCAGTGTCTTACCTCTGCGCCATATCACTCGTTTGTAGAATTAAATGAAGGGAGAGTGTGAAACCATGTGCTAATATGCAGCGCCACGGTGACCGAGATTCTTAATGTCTCTTCCAAACAGAGGACCACTATCATATCCTCACTCAATAAGGCACTGCGGACAGGTTTCGGGGCAAACACTGCACATTGGTGCGGGCTACCGCACAGACTTTGATGAGAAAGTTATTTTGCCACCAGGATTCTACAAGGCTGTCACCGGACCGAGAACCAGGTCTCTAGTGCATTAACGACGTCTGGTGCGGGACATGTGCACTTCACCAATTTGTAGAAAGTTTTCCGAAACTAAGAAACGTCAAAAAACGCGTAATAAGTGTCGCTTCATTGACATTTGTGCAAAGTTTTCCGAACCTAAGAAACGTCAAAAAACGCCTAATAAGTCTCGCATCATTGACATTTGTAGAACGTTTTCCGAAACTAAGAAACGTCAAAAAACGCATAATAACTCTCGCATCATTGACAAAGATGCCGACGTGCGGCCTTGGTCAATAAGATCTCCCATAGTGCTCAGAGCCATTTGAACCATTTTGAATGAAATCTCCTCCTTCACGAGTATCGCCCTTTCATATGAAATGTGAGAAGTAGCAGCAGAATCTGACACTAAATATAATAAACTGCCGCTCGAGACGTAGTGTTTCGACAGCACTCCCACTCTACAAGCGAAGAACTTTCTGAAGTAAAACGTATTTCGGCTGAGGATGAGTTGGGGAAGAGGGAGGGTAGAGGCGGGAACAAAATTGCTTACTAAGCATTGCGAACTCTGATTTGTCATTTTTCGAGGCAATTTAAACTTACTTACTGTCCCGTGTGTAGTTTTGTTGAAACCATAATTTTTACATATGAACAAATTTTTTTGCGGTAAGTTCCTAGGGATCAAACTGCTGAGGTCATCGGTCCCTAGGCTTACAACTACTTAATCTAACTTAAACTAACTTATGCTAAGGACAACACACACACACATGCCCGAGGAAGGACTCGAACCTCCGACGGGGGGAGGCGCGCGAACTGTGACAAGGCGCCTTAGACCGCACGGCTACCCCACATGGCTCATATGAATGAATTTAAAATATGTGTTACATACTCTAATCTCACAATGAAACAATTGTGACAACATAACCGCACTACTAAACTGGTGACCAAACTTAGGGACAAAAGTAACTTTCGTACGATGCGTTACTGCCAAGTAATATAGCTCGATGAAACTTGGACCAATATAGAAAGAACTGCTATAGTATAGTAGAGAAGGTAACTGAAAATACCACGGTATGAGACGAACAGAAATAGTACCAAAGACAATAATTACACTGAAGTCACTGCGATTTATGTATGATGATATCCTGGACATTACAAAAGGTGAAACATCGTTCTCAATAGTGTGTGTGATCGCCACGGACAGCAGTACATGCTGTGCAACGTGCTTCCATGCTGATCACGATGTTGGTAAAGATTTCTTGTGGTACGGCCTTCCACAACGCCAACAGCCCAGTTGAGAAATGCTGGATGGTCGTTGGTGTATGTTAACGTGCTGCAAGACGCCTCCACAACGCATCTCACACGTGCGAGACTCTTTCAACGAATTTGAAAGCAATATTTTATCTGCAGATTCTAAAAATAATCCCAAAACATTTTGGTCGTACGTGAAATCTATGAATGCTACAAATAATTCACTACCTTCTCTTGCTGACAGTACGGGTAATGTAACTGATGATGATAAACAGAAGGCCGACATTCTAAACTTAGCTTTCAAAAACTCGTTTACCATAGAGGACTGCAGCACCATTCCCCCTTTCAACTGTCGAACAAACGAAAGGATGGCTGACATAGTGTTTAGTGTATCTGGGATTGTAAAACAGTTAAGATCCTTAGACGCCAGAAAGGCACCTGGCCCAGGCGGTATCCCCGTAAGATTTTATGTTGACTATGCTACAAATATAGCACCATTCTTATCCGTCATCTATCAGAGATCATTGGAACGGCGGAAAGTTCCGCGGGACTGGAAGAAGGCCCAGGTCTTAGCAATCTACAAAAAGGGTAGAAAATTGGTTGCACATAATTACCGGCCAATTTCACTGACATCGATTTGTTGTAGAATCATGGAACATATTTTGTGTTCAGACATAATGACCTTTCTAGACTCTGAGAAGCTCATCTGCAGAAACCAGAACGGTTTTAGGAAACAGTGGTCATGCGAGACACAGCTGGCCCTCTTTGTGCATGATATAGAACAGGCTCTAGATACCGGCTCCCAGGTTGATGTCATATTTCTCGACTTTCGAAAGGCGTTCGACTCAGTTCCTCACTGTCGCTTGCTACAAAAAGTGCGCGCTTACGGTCTATCCAGTGACATATGCGGTTGGATAGAAAGTTTTCTAACAGACAGGGAGCAGTATGTCGTCCTGAATGGGGTAACTTCAACAGAAACAAGAGTAACTTCAGGTGTGCCCCAGGGCAGCGTAATAGGTCCTCTGCTTTTTACGATTTACATAAACGATCTGGTTGATGGTATTGACAGTGGCCTTAGACTGTTTTCCGATGATGCTGTAGTCTACAGGAAAGTAGTATCACACGAAAGTTGTGAACAAATCAATGAGGATTTGCAGAAAATAAATGCGCGGTGTAATGACTGGCAGTTATCTCTCAATATTAGTAAGTGTAACCTACTGCGTATAACAAGGCGAAAATCCCCATTAATGTATGAGTACAAAATAAATGATCGGTCTTTGGAAGCGGTAACATCAGTCAAGTATCTGGGTGTGACTATTCGAAATGATCTCAAATGGAATGATCAGCTTACAAAAGTAACGGGTAAGGCGAACTCTAGATTGCGGTTTATTTGTAGAATCCTGCAGCGATGCAGTCCTTCAACAAAGAAAATAGCTTACAATACGTTAGTTCGTCCAGTCTTAGAGTATTGTTCGTCTGTATGGGACCAATACCAGTTGGGTCTGATTCAAGAAATTGAGAAGGTCCAAAGAAGAGCGGCACGATTCGTGACTGGTACATTCAGCCATCCCGAGAGCGTTACAAATCTCATAGAAAGTTTGAAGTGGGACACACTAGTTGATAGACGACGCGCCAAACAGAAGGGGCTGGTCACTAAATTCCGAAATCCAATCTTCACCAAGGATGTAGAGCATATATTATTACCACCAACTTTCAAATCGCGTAATGATTATCATTCAAAGATAAGGGAAATAAGAGCTCGTACTGAGGCGTTCAGACAGTCGTTCAGACAGGGGGGGGGGGGGGGGGGGGGGAATATGACTTTGGTGCGAAATGTGCCCTCCGCCACACACCGCTTGGTGGCTAGCGGAGTATATATGTAGATGTAGATGCTCCATGCAGGGGGAACGAGAAGGTCAGTCTATTCGCCGAAAATCCTCTCGTTCCAAGAGCACCTCCACCTGCGCAGTTCGTTGCGGTCGCACACTGTGATCCGTAAAAATGAAGTCTGTGTCGAATGCATCCCTCAAAAGACGCAAATGGGGAAGGAGTATAGTGTCACAGTAACGTTGACAGGTGGATGTACCGTATTCAAGGATTTGGGGTCGGTTCAGCCATGCAGCATTATGCCTCCCCACATCATTACACCTAGACTACCAAACAGATAAGTTTCAATAATGCTACTGCATGCACGATGTGTTTGCACTTCTCGTTATATGACGTTGCCGTCGCTGTGCAGGTGTCAACGGAACACAACGTATCGTTCGTTGGGCGCTGCAGACGTCATCACCCAACCACACTCTACCGAATCTCAAACATTATCCTTGTATTATACTGCTTTCATTTATCTGTGTATTACTGGCATATTCGATGCATGGATGCTCCTTTCCTATACGGATAGCACAACCCCGGCTTTTGGACGCATCATGAACTTCACTTACGGTGGTTATTCGCCACTCCTCTTTCCATTTTCCACTTTTATCTTCTGTACATAGCCTGTGGATACTTACGTATTTCCTTGCAGGAAGCTGTCAACAATTATTACCAAGTATTTTAGCTTCCATTAGCAACACAACTCATTAAAACTTTTTACTGATGAAGCAGAAGAGGCAAATACGCTAACTTGGTACAATTTCGTTTGCTAAATGGCAAAGACAACAGGCATACAGACTAGATTGATTTCCAAGCATTACATTAGGGAACTGGAGTGCGTTACATAGCTGAGTTAGTACTGGGATTCAACAAGAGTTATCTTCTTGGAAGTACAATTGTTATACTAGCTACCTTGTGGCGCACTTGATTCTTGTCCTGGAAAGGAGTATTGTAATTGGGATGAAGACTAAGGGAGCAGCAGAGATCGCTATGATTAACGCACACTCAAGCTGTGTGCATCTTTTTTAATATAACACTAAATCTATTCTGACCTCGGACTCTTTCATAGCACCCACCACAGCATTTCAGTTTTAAAATACAATTACGCAATTACAATTTTGCAATTTCTAGTGATGGAAAATAACGAATACTAATAATGAGATCACGAAATAACTCCGATCACTTCGTATTATGAAATTACAATTTATACTCTTACAAGTTAACGATTCGGCTGCAGAAAATTAATTTCTTTCAATCAGTGTTAGAAATCACCACTCTAATTCATAATACATGCACTACAAATCAGTGACTTAAAGAAAGGTCTTTGTTTCCTGTCTTGTAATTCATTACTGAAATAATTCATCATTTTGGTTCTCTGTTTTGCAGGAAAATCATCATCATCGTTTTCATGAGCAGCAACCTCTCGACAGCCACTGCTGGATAAACGCCGCCTCTATTCGTTTCCGCTGATTCCGTTGCACGCATTAGTGCTGCTCCTGCGTGTCTTCTAACATCATCTACACAGCTTCCACTATGTCGTCCTCTTGGGCTTCCTTCGTCTCTTCGGATCAAGCGGGGAACTTTCTCGGCCCACATGCCATCCATTCACGTGCCTACATTTCTCGCCCATTTTCATTATATTTTCAATTCAGTCATTATATTATTACGTGAACTGTTCAATAATAAATGCCACAATTTTTTTCTAGGAACTTATTGGCTCTTAAGAGATAGACTTCGTGGTCAAAATCAGTCTACGCTTCTTCTGCATGGTCTCCATCAAGCCAGCATTGTGTAAGAACATATGTCCCTTGGGAAAATTTCTTGTTCTGTGCTCGTAGCTATATTTTGACTCACGAACTACGCTTCGATCATCTTCAAAGTGTGTCCCACATACAGTATCCTTAAATGGCCCGAACAGATGGATGTCCGTGGACGCTATGTCTAGCCTGAAGCAATGATGTCCAACCAAATTTGACGATGTGTTCCCAGCTTCGGAGACTTGTGTGTGGGCGTGCGTTGTCCTGTTGGAGGAAGATTTCTTTTGGATTTTTGTCACATCGAATTCGTTGAAAACGGTTCTTGATATGGTTCAGAGTATGCACATATGCGTCTGAATTAATGTTTGACCTTGTGGGCGATACATCCATTAGAATGTCAGCAGGGAAGCGTCCTGGGACCTCTGCTGTTCCTGATCTATATAAATGACCTGGGTGACAATCTGAGCAGTTCTCTTAGGTTGTTCGCAGATGATGCTGCAATTTACCGTCTAGTAAGGTCATCCGAGGACCAGTATAAGTCGCAAAGCGATTTAAAAAAGATTGCTGTATGGTGTGGCAGGTGGCAGTTGACGCTAAATCACGAAAAGTGTGAGGTGATCCACATGAGTTCCAAAAGAAATCCGTTGGAATTCGATTACTCGATAAATAGTACAATTCTCAAGGCTGTCAATTCAACTAAGTACCTGGGTGTTAAAATTACGAACAACTTCAGTTGGAAAAACCACATAGAAAATATTGTGGGGAAGGCGAGCCAAAGGTTGCGTTTCATTGGCAGGACACTTAGAAGATGCAACAAAACCACTAATGAGACAGCTTATACTACACTCGTTCGTCCTCCGTTAGAATATTGCTGCGCGGTGTGGGATCCTTACCAGGTGGGATTGACGGAGGACATCGAAGGGTGCAAAAAAGGGCAGCCCGTTTTGTATTATCACGTAATACGGGAGTGAGTGTGGCAGATATGATACGCGAGTTGGGATGGAAGTCATTAAAGCAAAGACGTTTTTCGTCGCGGCGAGATCTATTTACGAAATTTCAGTCACCAACTTTCTCTTCCGAGTATTTTGTTGAGCCCAACCTACATAGGTAGGAATGATCATCAAAATAAAATAAGAGAAATCAGAGCTAGAATAGAAAGGTTTAGGTGTTCGTTTTTCCCACGCTCTGTTCGGGAGTGGAATGGTAGAGAGATAGTATGATTGTGGTTCGATGAACCCTCTGCCAAGCACTTAAATGTGAATTGCGGAGTAATCATGTAGATGCAGATCTCTATCCCACAAGGCCGTCATCATGACTTTGCTAGCAGAGGGAGCAGATTTGAATTCCTTCTGTTAAGGTGGTTACCAGTGGTTTCCCTCCAGTGCCCACCTTTTTATTTCCGGCTCCAATTCGTACAACCATGTTTCGACACCTATAACGTTCCGCCACAGAAAGGCCTGTCCATTGGCCTCAAACTGCTGGAAATAGCTCAGATGAAGTGGCTTTTCATTCACTCTTGTGATCAGCTGTGAGTATTCGTGGAGCCCATCTTGAGCACATCTTTGAATATCAGAGTCTCAATCTTTTCATGCGCATTTCCAATGCTCACCGATAGTTGTAGAGCCAATTTCCGAGTTCAGATGCGACGATCTTTACAAATAATGTCATCCGCATGAGTCACTATGTGGTTTTGACAGAAAGCACAGAACGTAGCTCAGGTTCTGCACTTCCTAAAGCTCACTCATCTTCCAACAGCTCTCCTGTCACTTGCATCATTACTACACTACACACAAATATTTATTGATGTTCACCACCGATTTTTCTGCAACCAAAATTCAGTTGCAGTACGTTGGTTACAACGAGTGTCTTCTGGATGGTTCGCTACTGCTTTACCATTCGTCGGTGTTGTTGGAAACTTAGCACACATGTAGAAGAAACATCAGATCTGAAACAATTGAAAGGACGTTTTCCTATATATATTGACGGCTGTAATAAAAAAATTGGGGCATTACTATTGGACGACCCTCGTACGGTTTCCATCTCAGCCTGTTCCGTAACATGTAATCCATCCTTTCGTGACACAACGGACTCTTGGACTTGAAATCCCTGTTTAATGTGCAGAAATCAATCAAGACCATTTATTCTCAACTTCAGTGAGTCCACTCAGTAGTTTCCTTTGTTGTTCCACATATAAAAACTCACCAACTCGTTCTTTGACTTCACTGCTAATTTTTACTATTTTACCTTCGATTAGTGTATTATGAATTATTTTAGCCCTATTATAATTGATTCCCAGCCATTCTGTCAAATTTGCTATATTAAATTCTTCCACTCGCTGCTGCTGTGCTTCCCTAGAAGCAAATAGTTCAGTGTCATCAGCAAACTGAGGGAGGCTTATGTTCCATTTATACAAATTACTTCACCGTTTTTCCAATTTATGTATCAGTATACTTCCTTTAAGAATGCAGAGAATAGTTCTAGACTGACTCCTGAATGTCCCCATATCCTTGCGAAGACTAATGGCAGCTACAGCACTGATGCAGATGTGCTTCAGCATTCTTATATAGTTCGAATTGCTGTCTTGTTTCTCAAGGGCTGTTACACACTTTTTAGTGAAACCGAGTTAAAAGCTTTTTCAGAATCTTTTAATCTCGGACAAAGTGGTGTGCCGGCCGCTGTGGACGAACCGTTCTAGGCGCTTCAGTCCGGAACCGACCTGCTGCTACGATTGCAGGTTCGAATCCTGCCTCGGGCATGGATGTGTGTGATGTCCTTAGGCTAGTAAGGTTTAAGTAGTTCTAAGTCTAGGGGACTGATGACCTCACATGTTAAGTCCCATAGTGCTTAGAACCATTTGAACCATTTGAACAAAGTGGTATTTATTAGTGACTGTACAGTTCTACTATTCCATTCACGATTACTAAATGCTGATTCATTTACCAGGTTAAACACTTCTGATTTTTTATGTGGTTGGCACATTACAGAGAGAGGTTTTCAGATATATGCTTTTTGAATTCTGATCCAGCTCTTTTCTCGTGAAATAGAACAACTACAGCCTTGTTTCAGTTTCGGGAACTGTTTTACTTCACAGACATTACGGAACCTAACTTCCCCACTTCCTTCTGTGTTGTTCTGCGTTCACGATCAGCCATTTACACTGGAATTCCCTGCGGATTTCATTTCTGCCCACCTTGAGTGCTGTATGCAACTCACGTGGTATATTTTCCGGAACGTCAAATGGTTCAAATGGTCCTGAGCACTATGGAACTTAACATCTATGGTCATCAGCCCCCTAGAACTTAGAACTACTTAAACCTAACTAACCTAAGGGCATCACACATATCCATGCCCGAAGCAGGATTCGAACCTGCGACCGTAGCAGTCGCTCGGTTCCGGACTGAGCGCCTAGAACCGCGAGACCACCGCGGCCGGCCCGGAACGTCAAAAATGGCTCTGAGCACTATGGGACTTAACTTCTGAGGTCATCAGTCCCCTAGAACTTAGAACTACTTAAACCTAACTAACCTAACGACATCACACACATCCATGCCCGAAGCAGGATTCGAACGTGTGACCATAACGGTCGCGCGGTTCCAGTCTGTAGCGCCTAGAACCGCTCGGCCACCACGCCCGGCTCCGGAACGTCATTATTCTCTCTATGAACAATGTGTTTTTCTAATTTAGCACTTGAACAAGGAAGTCCTACAAAGAAATAATCGAATAATTGTACAATTTTTTTCTCTTTTACCCTCTTTGTCTATTGCCATCTTAACTGATGAAATATGCTGTCTGCCCATTACAACTTTCCCTTAAGTTTTCTTCATACTTTTATCGCTCTCATTATTTATCTTGCCAAATAATCACTGCATTTTCTGAAATTCTATCAAAGACATTATCAAATAGTTTTATTCATTTCAGAATATCCAGGCATGTGGCAGTTGTCGTTTATATGAAACTATGATTTCTCCTTTATGGTGACTTTGTTCTATCTGACATTTTCTATTCTTAGATTTTCCTGGTATTTGGACTTCTTTTCTGTTTGCTGACGTACATTTTAAAATAATTTCAGCTTTGTTCTATCTTTCTATAATTTTCATTTCCTGAGACGCTGAAAGTGCTGCGTTGTTAAGTTTGATATACCTCCTTAAATAAATTTTCTGAATCTACATCTCTGAACTTCTACCTCAGATTTCATATGCTTTCTTATTTTTCCATTTATTTTGCCCTGCTTCTTACGGATCTGTGATCACTTGCAATTCGAAAGTGACTGAGGGCCATAACATTCAGTACACTTTTTTAATTGTCTGATATGACAGATCCATTTCGTCTTTACAAGTCCACTTTTGTTTTCTCGTGGATGAACGTCATAAGGACAAACATATTGTTTCCTTTAGCATACTCTACTAATGTAAGACTTCTGTCATTTTTAGTATAATACCAAATGTTTCCCATTGAATACTCATTCTTTATCTTTCTTTTGCATTAAAATCCTCATTATTATCTGTAGTAAGAATTGCTGTAATTTATCGGTTTTTGTGTCTCAGTGTAGTGGTCTTCTAACTCCTCATTAGAATGTGTGTGCATTGGCATATGAACCTGAATTATTTCGAAGGAATATACTATTGCTTTTAACTTTCTTGTTTACAATAAACAGTAAATCTCAGTATCCTCCCTACTCTGTTACACAGTACTAAAAAAAATCACAAAATCATTTCTTTTTGCTCATCATTCCTTCAACCACGCTACTTACAATCCATACGTATCCCGTTCGGCTGGCCGGATGGCCGAGCGGTTCTAGGCGCTACCGTCTGGAACCGCACGACCGCTACGGTCGCAGGGATCGAATCATGCTTCGGACATGGATATGTGTGATGTCCTTAGGTTAGTTAGGTTGAAGTAGTTCTAAGTTCTAGGGGACTGGTGACCTCAGAAGTTAAGTCCCATAGTGCTCAGAGCCATTAGAACCATTATCCCGTTCGACCTTATTTCACTCCTATATTAATTCCACTGACCTATTTTCGGATCAGGAAGTTCTTCAACTAACTGCCTCTGAAGAAAAAATGATGGAATGAGCTGAATTTCTCTGATATACGCTATTGTCTATTTAGTCGAACTTCGTATAGCACGTCTGGTCGCAGGAGTACCTGGGTGTCTCCCGCGAACTAATCCCACTGTCTTGGTACAGTCAGTCTATCATTCCATCATTCCCACATTATTAAGAAGAAAGAAAAGCTCATAGGCAGTCATATTTGCCTCTCTGACAGACACTGGCTAACATGGGTAGAAATACCCTGAATAACGCGTTATACAGGGTGATTCAAAAAGAATACCACAACTTTAGGAATTTAAAACTCTGCAACGACAAAAGGCAGAGCTAAGCACTATCTGTCGGCGAATTAAGGGAGCTATAAAGTTTCATTTAGTTGTACATTTGTTCGCTTGAGGCGCTGCTGACTAGGCGTCAGCGTCAGTTGATGCTAAGATGGCGACCGCTCAACAGAAAGCTTTTTGTGTTATTGAGTACGGCAGAAGTGAATCGACGACAGTTATTCAGCGTGCATTTCGAACGAAGTATGGTGTTAAACCTCCTGATAGGTGGTGTATTAAACGTTGGTATAAACAGTTTACAGAGAATGGGTGTTTGTGCAAAGGGAAAAGTTCTGGACGGCCGACAGTATCTGGATATGTTAGAGAATTGGCTGTTCCCTCAGCTCGAACAAGAAGCACAACAATTCATATTTCAGCAGGATGGAGCGCCACCACATTGGCACTTATCTGTCCATAACTACCTGAACGTCAACTACCCGAGGCGATGGATCGGCCGCCAGGCAGCCCGTGACAGAGCACTTCATCACTGGCCTCCAAGAAGCCCTGATCTTACCAAAATGGTTCAAATGGCTCTGAGCACTATGGGACTCAACATCTTAGGTCATAAGTCCCCTAGAACTTAGAGCTACTTAAACCTGACTAACCTAAGGACATCACACACACCCATGTCCGAGGCAGGATTCGAACCTGCGACCGTAGCGGTCCCGCGGTTCCGGACTGCAGCGCCAGAACCGCTAGACCACCCTGATCTTACCCCCTGCGATTTTTTCTTATGGGGGTATGTTAAGGATATGGTGTTTCGGCCACCTCTCCCAGCCACCATTGATGATTTGAAACGAGAAATAACAGCAGCTATCCAAACTGTTACTCCTGATATGCTACAGAGAGTGTGGAACGAGTTGGAGTATCGGGTTGATATTGCTCGAGTGTCTGGAGGGGGCCATATTGAACATCTCTGAACTTGTTTTTGAGTGAAAAAAAACCTTTTTAAATACTCTTTGTAATGATGTATAACAGAAGGTTATATTATGTTTCTTTCATTAAATACACATTTTTAAAGTTGTGGTATTCTTTTTGAATCACCCTGTACATTGATTTGCGGAGTACATACGTAACCGCAAATTTTATACTGGTTGGCCATAAACAGTGTGAAAATCTTGTGTGTTGCAGCGTAGGTTCCGCTAATAAATAACCATTAAGAAAAAAATTGATACGTTGCGTCGTTTCCTAGTTAATTAGTATTGATGTTAGCCAATCAGGCTGTTGCGCGTGGAAATTCAAATGGCCCGCCAGACACAATTAGTGTCAGTTGTTCTCACAGCGTAGACGATAGGCACGAGACTGCTCACCCTTTGGCTCGGGTTCGATCCGCAACTACCGTCCCATGTCCTATTTTTGTATCGTTACCTAGTTCGGTTTTAGGAAACAAAACGAACGAAGAATACGTTTGGCAACACTGTCTCTAGCGGACCGCCAGAATTTTCCCGTGGAATGGCATGATTGGCTAAATTCAGTGCTAATTAATTCGGAAACGGTGCACCGCATCTAATTTTTTCTTAACAGCTCTCACCACAGCCTATCATGCAACAATGTTATAAGCTTTTCAGACTGTTATTCACCACCTTGTATGTTTTTATACGTCTATAAATTACATCGAAAACTTTCTTTGTACCCTTGAAAAAATTTGTTTGTATTTCTCATACAAACACAGAGTTAATGATCGCAAATACATATTGGATTGGAACTCTTAAACTGTAAATTTTAATATTTTGTCTGTTTTAAGACGTTAGAAAAAGTTATCGATATGAAATTCGGCCTAAAACTTATCATAAAAAAACAATTAACTTTCAAAACAGTAGCTGCTCCTTTTCCATCAGTCCAGAAGCGATCACAAAATCTAAATGTACTCGTATACACTGAAACATGGATGACCTCCTCTCCCTTATTCAATGAGTATGGTTAATAAATCTGAGGTGAAGAAAAATAAATACATCGGTTTAGACCAATAGGAAGAACCAGCCCAATAGCCAGTTCTGCCACGTAATAGCGAAGAACTTGTGTGTGACTGTAATCTGCATCTAACACGGGTACTGGACTTAATCTTGACGCAGACCTACCATAATAGAGTGCGTCCTCGAAGTCCAGCCGCACAACCTCTACCTGTTAAACCTACCTGTCCTTACCTATGTTGTGGTTCTGCTGCACTCCATGTGTTCACCTCAGTGAACGTTGTATGACTATAGCAGCACTTGGAAGCGGGCCGGTACGCCATCAAAGAAAGAACAAACTAATGTGGTAAAATCAGCTATATTATCGACGACCTTTGACCTTCATTTAAATTGGCGTACAGAATTTACAAAATCTATGCAAAGTTCATCAGAATTGAGGGAGCTTGTGAGACTGAAACTAATTCCGATTGACTAAACAATTCCACCCTACCGAATTTAGCTGCTCGCACATAACTGCACTGAACCCAACCTCAGCACTGGCCCCTGCACTGGCCTGACTCACTGACCACCGTCAAAGACGCTATGGCCTGACGTTGACCACAGCAGTGGCCCTTCTGCAATAATTGTTTAGTAAATCATCAGCGCCAAGAGTGCTAATTTCTTCACGCCGAGGGCACAGCCTGTAAGAAAGTGGGACACAGTGCTAAAGATAGCTATTCATGCATGTTGATGGACGTCAAAAAGTGGCTCTGAGCACTATGGGACTTAACATCTGAGGTCATCAGTTCCCTAGAACTTAGAAGTACGTAAACCTAACTAACCTAAGGACATCACACACATCCATGCCCGAGGCAGGATTCGAACCTGCGACCGTAGCAGTCGCACGGTTCCGGACTGAAGCGCCTAGAACCGCTCGGCCACCGCGGCCGGTGATGGACGTCAGTTGTACCCATCTTTGACCCTGAAGAGTCCAGCCAGGATGATACAGCAGGTATTTATGTTTCAGAAGTCCTAAATTTGCAAGTCATTCTCCCTATCTCTGATAGGCTATTAATTTTGACAGTGGCTGTCAACACCATCCCAGCGGTGTTCCAAATTGGTTCCGTATCTTCAACAACCATTGTCGATTGGGAAGCATATTCCTCCATGGGCTCCCTCTCTCTGGAAACGTTTGCCAGATGGCTAAAAAGCCACAGTAACTATACCATCGAGGTCAAAGTCCAACGAGTCAAGAACCACACAGTTTCCTTGGCAGCCTGCATCCTTGTGATCGATATGACAGGGCCACAAACATTTTGATGTTGGATCTGTTCCATGCCCTTGGATTGGAAGACCACGAATCCAAAAACACTATTAAACCGTTTGTCACCAGCTCATACATAAAGGAACTTAGTTCAAAATATGCCTCATGTGTTTTGCAACTGTCGACTGACATCACAGGCACGCAATGTTTCTTTTGCACTGCGTGATAAGCTTCTACTTGAAGTACAATGCCTGCAGGAAAAAGGCATCCTGACTCCCATTCTCAACAGTCAGGGGGCCATGCCCATAGTATTAGTTGAGAAACGAATATATCACCAAGAATTTGCCGAGATTTCGAAGCCACCATCCACACTTAGCCTGTCATCGATGCCTACTTGACACCTAGAGTGGAAGATGTCAAGGTGCACTTTGCTGGAGTAAAGGTTTCTGCAATCAATGACTTATGCAATGTGTACTTACAACTTCCATTGGACGATGCATCAAAAAACATGTTGGTCATCAATACTAATGGCCTTTTCTGATAAAATGGGCTTTTCTTCTATGTTGGCGTAAGCTGTTGCCAGCACATCAGTCGGCAAAGATGTCGCGCGAAGGTCGATAGCAGGTGCTGGATGAAGCATGCCTATCAGGAGAGAGGCCAAAGACTCACTGACAAGCAACACGCCGCCAACGCCCTATCGACAGCAAGTATTTAGGCTGGTGCCACTGATCAGAGGGACCAACTCACTAACTAACTGACTCACACTCCAGTTTGGCATCTGTCATTCACTTGCTGAGCGGGTATATTATCGCAGGCTACGACAGTACATTGCAGGACCAGATTAGAGTAATAGCAAGATTACCGATATTGTCTGCAATAAGACTATTACGAATGAGCTTGTACCACAGCACATGAACTCTATTAAAGGTAAGTAGCAGCTATCTGTTCAGGTAAATAAAGAACCATGTTAATCCAAGTGTGCATTTGTGTTCTAGAAAGATGATACCGGCCACCCATAATAACATCCTCTCCCTTGCTTCGCGTGGTACAACACACGACAGTGGCAACGAGGATTCCACAGTGACAACGAGATTTCTACACCTTCAGCATTGCCAGTGCACTGGCCATACTCCAATGATACATAGAGCACCTTCAATTGGATGTACCATGGACCTCAAACTACTTGGACAATATCATTGATACTGGAAGAGCATACACGGTCCAGACAACTTCTTGGACCCTTTGTTCGGTGTGCTACGGTGAGCGAATCTAAAATGAAATATAGTAAAATGCTTTTTTCTTGTACCACATGTGAATATCTGGGTCATGTGGTTAGCAGATCAGGAGTAAAGCCCACTCCACAACATCTCAAGGCCGTTCAGAAACTCCTGGCCGCCAGAGATGCTAAACAACTCAAATCCGTTGTTGGTTAACATAACTATTATAGAAAATTCATTCCTCATACAGCAGCCATTGCTGAGCCGCTCTATCAGCTCATGCACAAAAGCGTCAAGTATAGTTAAGTGTAACTGGACACCTGACTGTGATAAGGCTTTCCGTGATCTAAACAACCTCTTCTCCACCCACCTTGCCTCATAGCGTACGATCCTTGCAAGCACTTAACAGTGGTGACAAATGCATCCAAGTACAGGTTGGAAGAAGTCCTTTTCCATAAAGTCTATGATGTGTAACGGTCAGTTTCATTCGTTTCCAAAACACTAACACGCCATTATACGTACAGAAGGCGAGCCACATCATTAACTGATCATAAGGCCCGATTACCACTGTTTATTCCAATTATAATAATCCAAGTAGGGTGACATGTCACCTCCAGCGATATGTGTTGTTCCTTTCGGTGTACCACTGTGACATCCAGTATTGGCCACAGCACAATATGCCAGCATACATATCCTGTCAATATTACTACTGGAAAAGCATAATGAGCTTGCCACTGCTATTAGTAAAACATGGTTGGACAGCAGACGCCAAGACCCTATGATACGGATATGTGTACGCATACTACTATTGTCGCAACGAACTGGCTGCTCTCAATGGCATACTATCGCATCAAAGAGACAATGTTCGTCATTCCGCGAGCTGTCCGATAAGACTTGACACACCTTCACGAAGGTCATTGGTGAAATCAAATGGTCAACTCACGAACCTGTCTTCTGTAGAAGTATTGACTAAGACATTGCCGAAATGGTAGCAGCATTTACAACATGTCAGAGCAAGCAGGCAACAGTATTTTCCTTGGCTAGATTCATCACCACCATGGCTTTGCACACATCTGTCTCTGCAGGCTCCTTTCTGGGTTACTGTCGGTTGGTCTTCATCAATGCAAGCTGCAGGTTTCCATGTGTCTACATCATAAACGAAAACAATCCAGACTTTATCTCACATTTTTGCAACTGGAGTGTTCCCAGAAACCATGGTGATTGATAATGACCTGCAGATTACATCAGCAGAATTTGGCAATTTTTGTTCAGAGAACAGCATCAACCTGGCTGTCACCGCACCATTCTACAACAGGTCTAGCAGGGAGGTTCAAATGGTTCAAATGGCTCTGAGCACTATGGGACTTAACTTCTGAGGTCATCAGTCCCCTAGAACTTAGAACTACTTCAACCTAACTAACCTAAGGACATCACACACATCCATGCCCGAGGCAGGATTCGAACCTGCGACCGTAGCGGTCGCGCGGTTCCAGGCTGTAGCGCCTAGAACCGCTCGGCCACTCAGGCCGGCTGTGGGTGCCTAAATCGGCGATGGATGTATCACCGTGCATCTCATGAAGCTCAGTTTCTGGGTATGTTTTGTAGGTTCATTAGCATGCGTACAGCAGGGGACGATTGTTTGTTATATCCGTCATCCACCACATATTGATATTCGGTACCAAAACTGGAATACAGCTTTCCGAAGTTCTAGGAAATGAACACCCTCAGGAGAACTGCTGTGTATTTTTGACGGAGCTCGTAGAGAAACGACCTGAGCATTTCGTTATTTTTGATGGCTACTGGTGCACATCTGTGTCACTCAGTTTCCAAATTAATATCAGCAGATGACAGTTTCTTGCATTATTCTTTATATTTCGTTCACTTACTGTTTCAGCTGCAACAGTTCAGTTAATGTACATGTTGTGACAGGAACTGACGAATATGATGTTCATAGGATCACTCTTTCGTCACTCACGTGTGGGACACGTATCCACCGCTTTCTAGTAAGAGGGTCGTTTGAAATGTCAGTGCAAAAATAAAAACTACTTACGTGTTTGAGGAAAACCTTTTTTATTTTTCGACATAGTCTCCTCTTAGACTTATACACTTCGTCCAACGCTCTTCTAATTTGTTGGTTCCTTCCGAATAATAGGAATTGTCCAAGTCTGCAAAATAGCTATTAGTTGCTGCAATCACCTCCTCGTTTGAATAAAATCTTTTTCCCGCACAGCCATTTCTTCAAATTAGGGAACAAATAGTGGTCCGAGGGAGCCAATCTGGAGAATAGCGGGGATGTGAAATGAGTTGGAATTCTATTTCCATTAATTTTGCGACCCCAACTAATGATGTGTGTGTTGGAGCATTGTCGTGATGGAAAAGGACATTTTTGCGGTCCAATCGCCGGCGTTTTTCTTGCAGCTCGGTATTCAAACGGTCCAGTAACGATGAATAATACGCACCTGTAATAGTTTTACCCTTTTCCAGATAGTCGATGAGGATTATCCACTGCGAATCCCAAAAGACAGTCGCCATAACCTTTCCCGCCGAAGGAATGCTCTTCGCCTTTTTTGTTGCAGATTCTTTCCTTGGTAAACCATTGTTTAGATTGTTGTTTGGTCTCAGGAGTATAGTAATGTACCTATGTTTCATCCACAGTGACGATACGACACTTGAAGTCCCTCGGATTATTCTTGAACAGCTGGAAACCATCCTTGCAACACTTCACACGATTCCATTTTTGGTTAAGCGTGAGCAATCGCGGAACCCGTCTTGCGGATAGCTTTCTCAAGTCCAAATGTTTATGCAAAATATTACGTACCCGTTCATTCGAGATGCCCACAGCGCTAGCAATCTCTCGCACCTTAACACTTCTGTCACTCACCACCATATCATGTATTTTATCAGTAATTTCTGAAGTCGTAACCTCCACAGGGCGTCTAGAACGTTCAGCATCACTTGTGCCAATATGGCCACTCCGAAAATTTTGAAACCACTTACAAATTGTTCTACTCGAAGGCGCAGAGTCACCGTAATGTTTATCAAGCTTCTCTTTAGCCTCGTGAGGCGTTTTGCCTTTCATAAAGTAATGAATTACCACACACGAAATTCTTTTTCGTCCATTTTTTGACAATCACTCGACTTCCTTGATTCACTCGAATGCCAAACACAAAGAAATAGACCAATATGGCTGAAACTTGGTGTGCGTTCTTTTCAAAGATGCTACTAACTAAAAATGACCTGGATACGCGCCGGTGGTGCCATCTCTTGGACTTTGCACGGACTTTTCAAACGCCCCTCGTACACTGGCAACGTGATCCTCGAATTTAGATCCTCGTCTTATGTAACGTTACATTACCTGATACAAGTCAACCCTTAAGAACATGTGTAAATATTACAACACAATGGCCGGCCGCTGTCGCCGAGCGGTTCTAGACGCTTCAGTCCGGAACCGCGCTGCTGTTACGGTAGCAGGTTCGAATCCTGCCTTGGGCATGGATGTTTGTGATGCCCTTAGGTTAGTTAGGTTTAAGTAGTTCTAAGTTCTAGGGGACTGATGCCCTCCGATGTTAAGTCCCATAGTGCTCAGAGCCATTTGAACTATTTGAACTAACACACTACTACAGCTGTTAAATCAATAACAAATCTACGTAACCAGTCATTAATGTTTATATTTACTAGACTCATATTTATGGTTTGGAGAATAACTTTTGTAGCGATACTGGCTTCTACAACTTTTCAGATATATTTGTCAGGGATGTCCCTGCGGCTGCTTGTTAAAATGTTCAAATATCACAAGTAATCCGAAATCGGTCGACAAAGATCAGGACGTAGTTTTAAACACGATGAAATGTTAGAGTTTTACCTTTAGTTAACATCTAGACCATTATAGACGGAGCACTAGTTAGTTATCGAATGTGATCTAGTGTCTGTGCATAATTTGGAAACTATACGATCGTCCTCCATAGGTGGTCAAGGGAAACCGCAGAAAACCCAGATCGGGAAGGCCAGACGCATACTTCAACATCTGACACTTTGAGAGCCTTACGAGTCGAATGTTCAAATTGTTCTTACATAACGTTTCAGGCACTAGGGCTCACACATTTGATGTCAATAATGCACTCTAAGATAGAAAAACGACGCACAACGAATTGATTGATAGCGTTTTTTGATGTCCTCAAGAAGGATATCGTGCAAAGACTGTCCAATTTACGCGTTAGATTGTCAGAATCCCGAGATAATTGGTGGGTCCTACGCATAATTCTCCAGACGTTCTCAATTGGGGAGCGATCCGGCAAACTTGTTGGTGAAGGTAGGGTTTGGTAAGCACGAAGACAAGCGGTAGAAAATCTCGGCGTTTGAGGGAAGGCATAATCTTATTGCAATGTAACCCCAAGATGGCCTGTCATGAAGGGCAACTATACGGGGCGTAGGATGTCATTGACGTACCGCTGAGCTGTAGGGGTACCGTGGATGACAACCAAAGGCGTCCAGCTATGAAAGAAAAGGCACCCCAGACCGTCTCTCCTGATTGTTAGTCCGTATGGCAGGAGGCACGTATTCACTGGTCATCGAGGCTCAGTTCGAAGCGAGACTCATCACTGAAGGCAGTTGAACTCTAGTCAATATATGACGGTAGTATCTGTTCCCGAAAGAACAGTTACCGTGGATGACCATGCAGCTTTGCTAGAAATGAAATGATAATTAAATGGACACCCTAGCTGCAAACAGGCTTTGATGTACTTCATTGGGGACATGTTAAAAATGTGTGCCCCGACCGGGACTCGAACCCGGGATCTCCTGCTTACATGGCAGACGCTCTATCCATCTGAGACACTGAAGACACAGAGGATAGTGCGTCTGCAGGGACTTATCCCTTGCACGCTCCCCGCTTGGGGCACACATTTTCAACATGTCCCCAATGAAGTACATCAACGCCTGTTTGCAGCTAGGGTGTCCATTTAATTATCATTTCATTTCTAGCAAAGCTGCATGGTCATCCACGGTAACTGTTCTTTCGGGAACAGATACTACCGTCATATATAGTTAAAATATGGCTTCCCGGCCATTGACCTTCTTGTGCGAACGCACACGCTGTGCCCGAACTCGTACGGGACTTGGTAGATTAATCTGCCACGAGTAATGAGTATGATGGGCAAACACCTATTAGGCGCACTACGAATGTATTGGTGTGGACATGTTGGGAATATGGATCTCACGGGGAGCGTGCAAGGGATAAGTCCCTACAGACGCTCTATCCTCTCTGTCTTCGGTGGTTCAGATGGATAGAGCGTCTGCCATATAAGTAGGAGATCCCGGGTTCGAGTCCTGGTCGGGGCACACATTTTCAACATGTCCCCAATGAAGTACATCAACGCCTGTTTGCAGCTAGGGTGTCCATTTAATTATCATTTGAACTCTCGTCAATTATGTTCCAGGCCGAAAACGTGTCTGGAGACGCCCTGTCAACATTTTTTTGTTTTTCGAACATACTTCAGTACATAAATAAAGTACCAGCGCGAAGTATTCGAATAATAACCGATAGCAAACGTTTGTGCTGTTTTTGTATGTGTGTCGCAAGGGAGGTTGATAGCAACAGTGCCCAAAACCACACATTATCCCATTTACCCAAACTGATGCTCTATGATGCATGCTGTATTATGGCGCTCACAAGGACATCGCATGACGAAATTTCTCATCGTCTTACCTTAACCACGGCGAAATTCGTTTATGCCTCACAGATAACATGGAGAGATTATAGTTGAGATGATGGAGGACCCTGTGCAAAGCTGCACTTTCACAGAGACTTGCCGCGCTGGGTAGCCGCGCGGTCTCGGGCGCCTTGCACGGATCGAGTGGCTGCATCCGTCGGAGGTTTAAGTCCTCCGTCGGGCATGGGTGTGTGTGTGTTGTCCTTAGTGTAAGTTAGTTTAAGTTAGATTAAGTAGTGTGTGAGCTTAGGGACCGATGACCTCAACAGTTTGATCCCATACGACTTACTATAAATTTCCAATTTTCCACAGAGAGTTCTGCAAAACACACAGTCAGGTTGTGAAAGTAGACAATGCCAAGACAGTGGTCACGGCAGTGAGATGCCTTCCGTTCCATGATATCGCGTTGCAGAATACATTAAAAATTACAACATTCTTAACTGTAGCAAATAACTGGTAATCTGTTGACATAAACTGTAAGAATACGAATGGACGCAAGTCCTGGAGCTTTGCGGGGATATAACTAGCTGCTCCATGAAAATCCTTCCGGGCTAGCTCACACTACTACCCCTGGAAAGAGTCAGACACTCCATTTGCTATAGTCAGGTACGAAAGTACACATCGAGTCTATTCATGTATCATTATTTCTTGCGTAGAATACGTTACATCCAAACACCTGCAGTTATATGCCAGAGGAATGCAATTTTCAAGACAAATTTGATGACCGATTGATACACGTACACATGTATTCCATCATATTCAACGAGTTTGTGCAAACATGTAATGTTAATCTATTTGTACAGGGGTTGGACAAAAATGTGGAAAACCGCGAGGAATGCATGCTTGAACGTAAATGCAGATACTAGCTAATCCTGCAGGTTGCGCTGTTCTATTTCACCACAAACTGCATCTGTGCAATGTCCTCAAGACGCTGCAAGTGTCGATCGTGGTCAGGACCAAGTTCTGTGTAACTGTGTGTGCACTGTATCGGAGCTAAGCGAATTCGAACGTGAGCAAATTGTTGGTGCCATTATAGTAGTTGCTTCCACAACCAAGGTAGCCGAAGTGTTTGGTGTTTCAAGAGGCACCGTATCGACTGTTTATACCGCTTACAGATAAAGCGGAAAACCATCATCCGGTAAGTCACAACGCGGACGAAAGTATACTTTGAGTAATCGTGACAGACGGCCATTGGGAGGATTATGGCGAGAAATAAGAGGACGACAGCTGCAAAAGTCACGGCAGAACTGAATGTCGCACTCGCGAACCCCGTTAACATAAGAAGCACGAAGGGAGTTCCAGAAGCTAGGAACTGCAGGCTGAGCTGGAATTGGAAAACCACACTTCAGTGATGCGTAACGGGAAAACGTCGTGCAGAAGCCATGACACGTGGACTATGGAGCAATAGAAGAATATCCTTTCGCCGAATGAGATGTTTCCACTTCTGGCCGAATTTACTTCTCTAGAGCAAATAATGCCAAGGGGGCAGGGAGGGGGGGGGGGGGGGGGAGTACATGGAGCCTCAACCTTGTTCTTTTAGAAATTCGTTATAGTTTCAGTGTCTGATACTTTATGAATAGGAACTGACATTTTATATACACAGCTTCTCTGTCAAGCACATATAACAAATAACTGTAAATACATTTGGCAAAAGTAGTATGTAGCGCATGGCCTACATTTTTTATGCAAAAAGAAGAAGGCATTGAACAATAAAGATGACTAATATGATGATGACATCCTTGATGGTGCAACAACAATGACAAACTACTCGCAGCGAGTCTTCAGCTTCTGTAACATACCACCATGCGGAGTCAAAAACTTTCAACAGGTTAAAAAAATGTAATACGTCAGCATTAGTCAGTAAATCCAGTCTTACTGAACAAAATATCACATTTCTGTTTGCCACAGTCACAAGGAACGTTATCCCGGAGGTATGCAAGGTTTGAGATACGAATAATCAAGTAAACTCAGTATCGAATTTGTACGCTGTATCTCTGAATTTCAGAACAACAGGGAAGAGATATGCATATTCAAGGAACACAAATGGCTCTCTTCATCTCTTTGCTGCATTCATTACATAGGCTGGCCACAATTTTGCGATAAAAAATTGTTTAACTGCCGTTGTTTAAGGAGCACGTGATAATTCAAGCCAGCGCACCTTACATGCCAAAACAGCCATCAGCAGCCGCCGAGAAAGAATGAGATACGAATAAGGCCCAGCTGAGCGATGTACGTTGCACTCTGTTAAGTGTCCAGATGAGAACTGCAAGATTGCCGATATAATTTGACCTATATTTCCAATTCTCCTGTGAAACAGAATACGATCCTCCGTAATCTATTCTCAGCATCCAATGTGTGCTGTGAAATCTCATACAATAATTACGCGAACTTTTCCAAATTTGCAAAACACAGTTTTCGTGGATGTTCTTCAATTCATAGAATATTAAAATAGATTTACTGTCCGTCTTGACACCATATCTTCTTAATGATTAGGTTCAGTTCAACATGAACCATTCTCAGATCTGTAGACAAAAGTCAGCAGCTCGTGGTCGTGCGGTAGCGTTCTCGCTTCCCGCGCCCGGGTTCCCGGGTTCGATTCCCGGTCAGGGATTTTCTCTGCCTCGTGATGACTGGGTGTTGTGTGATGTCCTTAGGTTAGTTAGGTTTAAGTAGTTCTAAGTTGTAGGGGACTGATGACCATAGCTGTTAAGTCCCTATAGTGCTCAGAGCCATTTGAACCATTTTTTGTAGACAACAGTAAAATAACTATTCAGCAAGTACTCCATAAAAATTCAAAAATGTTGTCATACCACGCCATAAACATACATCAAAAGCACCAGAATGTGCCTGACTGTATCATTTGCAAGAGTGCCGGCCGCGGGTCAGAGCGGCCTGAGCTGGCGAGGCGAGCGCATCGCTGCCGTTGCGCGCTTCGCTTACTCGGCCGTTGAGAGCTCGTGAACAGGTTTTCTGTGCTGTGGGCGCCGCGGAGAGCAGATTGTCGTGCGTTGTTCTTACAACGCGTGCAAATTGTCGTGTTCCGCGCCTCGCAGCATGGGAAAGAAGGGTGCGCAGAGGAAACCTGCCGCAACGAAGGGTCCTTCGGTTGTGCAACTCACTGAGTCTGCCGACCATGCGAGGAACTCCCAAGAAGACGAGTCGCGGCCTGTTCCCCCTTTCTACGTCAAGTGCAAAGGCGAGTGGACAGCGCTGTTCGACACCATCACGAATTGCGCTCGGAACGAGGTGGTCTACGAGTCTGTCGATACAGACTCGCTGATCTGCGTTCGAGCTGCAAACGTGGCCGACCACAGGGCGATCAAGGTCCCAGTGGCCGACCACGTCGTCGACGCGCCGCCGGCGCGTGATAAGGCACCTTCCGTCGGAAGGATGAAGACGACCAAGGCACTCCTCAGGGGGTTACCTTGGTGCTGTGACGAGGCAGCGGTCCGGGAAGGGCTGCTGCGAGCCGGGTTTGGTTGTGCAACCGCAAGGTTGCACAACCGGACCAACAGGAAGAGGGCGCCGCTCTATGCCGTGACCGTGCAACCGCGGCAGCAACGTTCTACCGACTTGTGTCCGGTGTGGCGGCCCGCACGTCGCCAGTTGGCGCTAGAGATGGGCAAAACTGTTCTTTTCAGAGATTGGATCAGAACTGTTCACTCCCTGAAATGAATTAGCTCTTTTTCATGACTCACCACTCATTTACAATAGAAAATAAATGGAAGGCACATTGCCCTTTAAACTTGGTTTATTCCCATACTATACCTGTATTTTGATCTTATTTGATCCTATTTTGAAGTAACACAGATAATGAGTAAGAATTTTGTATTGTTTATTGAAATTTCCACGATATGACAAAGTTTTTGATTATTGATTTATTTTGCACTATCGTGGTTTTTTGGGTGAACGGAAAATGTTGTAACTTGAGATTTACATTAACAATATATTTGGCTATAATGTATTAAAATTTCATTAACCTCATAAAAATACATCGCAAGCCATATATTTTTAAAGTGAACGTTTCCTTCCGAAGACGCCTAAAATCGCAAAATCCGTACCAGAATAAGAAAAAAAAAATATAAATTTGACTGTAAAACGAAAGTGCTGCATATAGCCTTACGCAGAATAAAACAAGGAAAATATTGGTCTATCACATTTTGCGATACGTTTATCGGTTCGCTCGTAATTAAAGCGTAAATTCGAGTGTCCATAATAAAAATCCTATAGTAAGAGGAGTCATCAGGAACCTAATCTAATCAGTTTAAACAAATAAAAATAAAATAAAAACAATTGATGTATACATAACATAATAATGTAATATATATAGCCGTATTACTACGAAGAACAATATCCAGTAGGGACAAACTCCGATGCAGAGGCGCTGAATCGAGCAGGTCGAGCCGCGAGCTGTATTACTGCGTGAGCTGAGACCGCAAAGACCAGAGTGACACCTGAGTCGCTTTGCTCAACGCTCTGGCTAGAGTCGAGACGGTGGGGTGAGCGTTGAGCGGGCGAGTTCCGAGGGTGGGGGGAACGGTGAACTCACCCGCTCCGAGACAAATCGTCTGTTCCCTTGCGAGCAGGTTGTTGCAAGTAGTTCCTATGTTATCCACTAGGTGGCTCTCTGTCCTGTTGCTCGCATCAACTGCCCAGACGGCAGGACGTGCGACTGAAACGATCGCCGACAGAGTGCGATGCGAAGTTAAGCTGCGCCAGACACTGCAAGCGGCAGACGACTCACAGAGACGGCACGGCATATGTGAAACACAAAATCCAATGGGGCACTGCACAATGCAGGCAGCCAAGGTAGAAGCAGGGCAGAGGCCGGCGCTGGCTGTGTTGTGTGGCGTGCACTGTGCTCTGACCAGCAGAGGCGCTGCTGATATGCTCCGTCTCTCTCTCTCTCTCTCTCTCTCTCTCTCTCTCTCTCTCTCTCTCTGCCGTGGGAAACGTTTGGAGCTACCGTTCTTTTTTTCTGAATCACTGATTGTTCACTCCTTTGAAAGATTCAACTCTATAAATTAGTTCAAGAGCGGATCCCCCATCTCTAGTTGGCGCGGTTGTGCAGCCTTCTCAAGCCGCAACCGTGCCGGAGGCGGCGAGGCGGCCGCGGCCGTACCGACGCAGCGGCAGAAGCGAAGACGACGTCGGAAACGGCGTAGGGCGCAGAACAGCCCGGCGCAGCTGAGGGACGGCGCAGTAGCAGATCCACCTGCCAGGGGCAGGGACGACCGCTCGGAAACGGGCAGCCAGGACGCAGCTCGCTCTCCCGTGAAGAAGTGTGACCTCGAACTCGGCACCGCCGTGAAGGAGGCCACAGCAGCCCTCAAAGCCGTCATGGCGGCGGAGAGGGCTGCCTTCGCAGCCGCCGTGGCTGCAGAGAAGGAGGAGGCCTTGAGGCAACTGCGAGCAGTCTTCGCCCAAGGTCCCAGCACAGTCGTACCTGCGAACACTCCTGCGACCTCGCAGAAGGACGTTCGCGCGCCTGTCCCAGCGGTTGCCCCAGCAGCACCGCAGGTGAAAGGTGCAAAGAAGAAAACCGCCGCGCCAGCGGAACCGGTGGCGACGCCGACCGCTGCTGGAGCGGCCCCTCCAAGGGACCGAGAAGACAGAAAGGCAGCCATCATCGCGCAAGCGCGAGCGAACGACGTGCATTTCTCCGACGCTGAAGCGGTGCAGCTCGCTGAGCAAGCCGAGCTGCTCCAAGCTACAATGCAGAAGTCCTGCGCCGTGCAGTAGAGGAGGACGCTGAACGGCAGCCGATTGCCGTCGTTCTGCACCAGCCTGATGAAGCTCCACCAAGTCACTAACGACAAGGTGTACCAGAGGGCCTAACAGCAACGCATGCGTTGCCGCGCCGGACTCTTATGTTACAGGGAGGAAGCCACTGCGGCCGGCCCAGGAGACTACAAGCGAGCCCAGCCGCAGCAACCGGACTGACCCAGCTAACGACCACGCAGTACATAGGTAACGTTGTACGATACCTCACGCTAGCCTTCCCTCACCTTGCATGCTCTGTCGCAGCTAGCAAGCCGCTACTGCCCTTACTACCCGTCCTACTGTCGCAGAGGTTTTTTTCCCTTGGCGCTGGCCTTGGCACTTTTTTTCCTCTGCCATTACAACCACTACCCTTCAATCGTTTTCGACCACTTCTATCTCCTGATGGACCATGTTAATGAGTAATCTTACCCAGACGCATGGATAACATCACAGTCTGCATCCTGTGACGCCTGATTCAAAAACTAACATGTTTACGGAGGTGACAGTAGAACTTTTGGTTTGGTCACCACGTTGGTGTGGGCGTGGAGTGGCCCCATCCTTTGTGAAAAAGAAAAAAAAGTGCCGGCCGCGGTGGTCTAGCGGTTCTAGGCGCTCAGTCCGGAACCGCGCGACTGCTACGGTCGCAGGTTCGAATCCTGCCTCGGGCATGGATGTGTGTGATGTAGTTAGGTTTAAGTAGTTCTAAGTTCTAGGGGACTGATGACCACAGATGTTTAGTCCCATAGTGCTCAGAGCCATTTGAACCATTTTGCAAGAATAACCTTTCCAGTTGTCATAAAAATTTACGTGCTACATCACATAATAAAATAGTGGTTTGGCAGAATCCACATTATTAATGCAGTCCATGAAGATACTGGCATCAGACACGTGTGGCACATTTTCACATTGGAATAAAACATGTACACACATTACATTAATAATAATTGTTTGTATGGTGAGAATATTGTTCTTGGAGAAAATGCGATTTGTCAGTTTTAAAAGACATTAATAACACACCGATGGGAAAAAAAATTGAAATAACCTCAAGGACTGTGTTCAGTGGCACCAGGATGTAATATGCACGTACTGAAGGCTTGTAATGTTAGTGAATCATTTGTAACAGTCATCACCGATCACATGTCCCTCTACAGGACTGTCTGCGCGCTCTCTGTTTTGACGCCGCAGGCAGTAACTTTGCTGAGTTTAGAGGTGAATAGTGTGTGTAACATTCATTCTCGCAATAACTCTCGTCGCGAGCGAGATAAATATGGCCGTACAGCCAACGATCCAGCCGCCCTACCCTCCATCTCTACAGCCTACATCTCCTTTCCCAAGGTGGCTTCCATCAACTCCCCCTCCCGGATGATGTCCTCTCTCCCTCCATTTATCCCTCATATCAACTCTGATCCTCACTCCCCCTCCTTTCCTCTGTCCTTTTCCCGGGCTCCTTCTCCCCCCCCCTTCCATCCTCTTTCTTCCCCACCTCCCCTCTCTCTGCCCCCTTCTCTCCCCCGAGTTCTTTTACATTTCCCTCCTCTGCCTCCTCTCATTCCCTCTCGCATCTGCCCTTCTCCCCCTTTATTAGTCCTCTCCCTCCTTGGTTCCCCCCCTTTTCGTTTTTTCCTCTCCTCCCTCCTTGTTTTTCCCCCTTCTCCAGGTCCCCCCCCCCCATCTGCCTTTGGATTGGGAGTGCCATATTTGTGCCGCCATTTTCGTGCAGTGTTTTACGGTGTGTTTTTCCAGTGAGTGTTCCGTGTTGTGTCTTTTGGGAAGTGTAGCGAACAGCCATCATACTGTTGCTGGGTGTGAAATTTTTTTATCTCTTGCGAACAGAAAGCAGACTGTCGCCATGTTTTTTCATTGTGTGTCTACTATGTTACTTGTCTGATTCCTGTGTATTGTATCAACATTGCCAACCCCTTTTACTTTCTGTTTTAACTTTCCGCATTTTCACGCCATTTTACACTTTAAATCACCATTATATCGCCTGTTTTTTCTTGTTTCTTTCTTCTTCCTTTTTTTTAAAAAAAGTCTGTAGGCTGTAGAGCAGCGTAGTAAGCTGCTGCCAGCCCGCCCCCTTCGGGGGGAATTGAAAAAAAAGAAAAAACGATCCAGTACCATTTATCAAGTGCGAGAAGTCGACCACAGAGGGCACGAGCGGTTTCGGCCGAGGATGCTCGGGGATCAGTGGTCGGCGACGTATGGACTCTGCCCCACTGGAAACAGCTGTCAGCCTTTTCATTCAGGCGACTCAGCAGATAGAAGACGACAACAAGTGAAAAATGGACCTAGCAATGGACACGCGCTACGAAATGTACAACAATTTAAAACGTGGGCGTAGTTTTAGTGCTAAAAAAGAAGGCTTCATCTGGGACATCCATACCGCAGCTACTGCAGATGGGGTATCACGAAAGCGAGCCGCGTCACCAACACAACAATCCGCAACGAGCAGTACAACAACAGTGACGAACAATGCTTTCGGGAACCTAAACACACCGTTACCTGCGGGAGGTACGGCCGCTGCAGTCGTCAAACCCTCGACAGCTGTGGTCGAAGATGATGCCTCAGAGAGTCGGGCGATGCCGTCAGAAACCGTAACGGTTCCAAAAATTCGGAAACCTTCACCTTTGGTGAAGCATTTCCACAAAGTCAAGAATCGCGTCGATGGCCGCGAATTTGCGATGGAAACTGCTGGAAAAAGATCTATAGAAGATCAATCTGCGAGCATCAGAAGATCTTCACAGGATGGCAGAGTTCTGTCCACAGAACAACTTGTCATTCTACACATCTGACACAGTCCCTGAGGCACCCCTGACGATCGTCTTGCACGGATTTCCATTGAAATTGTCTCCACGTTATATCAAGAACGTCCCGGTTAAGGGAGGATACACCATCACGGCTGTTAAGGTAATGCGGTCGCAGAAGAATAATTATGAGGCATCACTGTGCCCTTTAGTGGAGCCAAAACACGAACTTCAACAAGAGTCTAACAAGCATCACCTCAATCGCCGCTTGCAGAGTGACTGGGAGATCTATCTGCTTAACGTGGCTATCCAGTGCTTCAGATGCCTCGGTCATGTCAGCCGACACTGCGGCATGGCCGCCGAATGTGTTACATGCATGGCCCACGTCCAAGGGCAGACTGCATTCTCCAGTAAGGAAACGACTTACCTTTGTGCGTCAAGTGGGTTGGCCCACGCGTTGGCAGCAGAGAATGTCTAACTTTGGACCGCGTAGCACCACGGCAACAAGACGTTAGCAGATCACCTCCAAAGAATAGATCTGCTACACAGAAGCGCCCTGGCGATTTCTTCACAACAGTGGCGTCCGGCAAGAAGGTGACGCTGTCACAGACTCAACCGATGATTCTGTCACGGACCCATCAGGACAACAACCAACCAGCTGCAATAAATCAGGTGTATATGAACGGTAAGATATTGCCGACCACGTAACAGTGAAGCATAAGAGCTAGCACCGAGACCATCAATCACGCCAGCAACGATGCTCCACCTATCAGTAGCAGTCCACCTGCCCGCTGCAAACCGTCAACACGACGATAACAACGCTCCTCGTCCTCTTGTAGACACTAAAGCACACAATTCCGAAGACGGCAAGAGCTGACAAGTGCGAGAATTATCGCACAATCAGCTTAACAGCTCATGCATCGAAGCTGCTTACAAGAATAATATACAGAAGAATGGAAAAGAAAATTGAGAATGCGCTAGGTGACGATCAGTTTGGCTTTAGGAAAAGTAAACGAACGAGAGAGGCAATTCTGACGTTACGGCTAATAATGGAAGCAAGGCTAAAGAAAAATCAAGACACTTTCATAGGATTTGTCGACCTGGAAAAAGCGTTCGACAATATAAAATGGTGCAAGCTGTTCGAGATTCTGAAAGAAGTAGGGGTAAGCTATAGGGAGAGACGGGTCATATACAATATGTACAACAACCGAGAGGGAATAATAAGGGTGGACGATCAAGAACGAAGTGCTCGTATTAAGAAGGGTGTAAGACAAGGCTGTAGCCTTTCGCCCCTACTCTTCAATCTGTACATCGAGGAAACAATGATGGAAATAAAAGAAAGGTTCAGGAGTGGAATTAAAATACAAGGTGAAAGGATACCAATGATACGATTCGCTGATGACATTGCTATCCTGAGTGAAAGTGAAGAAGAATTAAATGATCTGCTGTACGGAATGAACAGTCTAATGAGTACACAGTATGGTTTGAGAGTAAATCAGAGAAAGACTAAGGTAATGAGAAGTAGTAGAAATGAGAACAGCGAGAAACTTAACATCAGGATTGATGGTCACGAAGTCAATGAAGTTAAGGAATTCTGCTACCTAGGCAGTAAAATAACCAATGACGGACGGAGCAAGGAGGACATCAAAAGCAGACTCGCTATGGCAAAAAAGGCATTTCTGGCCAAGAGAAGTCTACTAATATCAAATACCGGCCTTAATTTGAGGAAGAAATTTCTGAGGATGTACGTCTGGAGTACAGCATTGTATGGTAGTGAAACATGGACTGTGGAAAAACCGGAACAGAAGAGAATCGAAGCATTTGAGACGTGGTGCTATAGACGAATGTTGAAAATTAGGTGGACTGATAAGGTAAGGAATGAGGAGCTTCTACGCAGAATCGGAAAGGAAAGGAATATGTGGAAAACACTGATAAGGAGAAGGGACAGGATGATAGGACATCTGCTAAGACATGAGGGAATGACTTCCATCGTACTAGAGGGAGCTGTAGAGGGTAAAAACTGTAGAGGAAGACAGAGACTGGAATACGTCAAGCAAATAATCGAGGACGTAGGTTGCAAGTGCTACTCTGACATGAAGAGGTTAGCACAGGAAAGGAATTCGTGGCGGGCCGCATCAAACCAGTCAGTAGACTGATGACAAAAAAAAAAAGTCAAATAACAGCTGGCAATCCAGGTCATTATCGGTCAACAACAGCAACCCCATCATGGCTGCTAACTACAAAGGATTGGTCGCATGTGCGTGGAATGTCAATTGCATTCATACGCAAAAATGGATGTTTCATCACATCCTCCAAGAGAAGCCATTGACGTTTGGATGGTGTCGGAAACTCACGTAAAGGTCGTCCGTCCTGCTTATTCCAACTGCTCTCGGAAGAACAGACCGACAGCAGGCAGCGGCACGGCCGTACCCACATCGCTCCAACACCATCAAGAACGACTGCCACCTCTCTGCGCGGTAGAAGCTGTAGAATTAGCAGTTGATGCTACCCACTGTCAGATGACTTTATCGCTGCCTATAGTCTATTAGAGCGAACCTGGAACTGGCGGACTTTCCTACTTCGCTATCCCTGACAGTGCCTTCCTGAGCAGAGAATTCAGCACCAAGCACACGGTTTGGCACTCCAGGGTTCACAGCCCCAGCGGGAGACGGCTGCTGCAAGTCGTCAAGCATCACCAGCAGCACTTGTATAACAGCGTGACATCCTGGATATCGCCCTCTGCAAGGAGCTGTGATCACCAGGGACGTGTTGTCATCAGAAAAAGTTCCTCTCTTGTTTGAAATTGACGCCAATTTCACTAGCAGCCGACAGTGTGGCATTGGTATTGTTTTCCCTAAGGGACCAAACTGCTTAGGTCATCGGTCCCTAGACTTAATCAATATTTAAACTAACTTATGCTAAGAACAACACACACACCCATACCCAAGGGAGGGAGGGGCCGCGCAGTCCGTTACATGACGCCTCAAACCGCGCGGCCACTCCGCGCGGCGGCGTTAGTACAATTGGTATCGACTGGGATGTGTGCCGTCAGGAACTAACGGACTCCCTGCAAGAAATGTTAAAACCAGAGGTGCTCTGTCCAGACACAGCACTACACCATATCCCAAGCTGTCATCAGCAGGACTCCTGGAGTAGGGTAGGAGGAGCCTCGTGACAGATGGCGAACGCTGCATCAATATCTGTTGCAAACAATAGTAGAAAAGAAACAGGTCTTCCACACATGGCAGTTGACACTCAGTCGTACCGCCAAAAGGTTACTAAATCGCCTGCAGCAGGGAATAATGACGGCGATAGAAGACCGCCGCAAGCAGTTATGGGCAAACAAAGATATTGTACTCTCTGCCGAAGATGGAACTGCGTGTATAGAGACAAAACATTTCTTTCTCAAGACCCTTAGAATATCGCCACTCCAGGTGAACAACGGCACTACCAGCGAACCGAACGTCAAGAAGATGGCTTCACGGTTACGCTACCTGAAAATTTCCCCTGGTCGAACATCCTTCTGACCCCGCTCACATATTCCTGGTCAGTGAACTGCTCCTGATGCTCCTGCCAACATGGGATAAGCTCCAGAAACTCAGCACATGAATGACCGAAGGGCGTACCTGCTGACGAATCAGATGCTCCGACAGCTACTGCACATTGCTACAGAGAAACTTTCAGTTGAGTTCTGAGATCGGGTGTCTACTCGAAAGCATGGAAACAAGCGGAACCTTGGCAGTTCCCAAACCTGGGAAGGACCTATTATTCCACAGGAGCTGTCTGCTTCTAAATCTGCTTCGACTCTTTCCAAGGTATTTGAGTGTCTGTAGCCGAAGAAGCTGCAGCGACACATCTAGGATGAGTGGCTTCTCCCCTATGAGCGTTTGGGACTACAGCGAGGATTTCGCGCGATGCTCCAACTGATGCCACTTGCAGGAAACTCTATTGACCCTACTGAGCGTCGAGAGTAATGTGAAGCAAAACTATTCAACATTTCCCAAGCCATTGGTACCGTGTCTGCCCCTGTGTCACACGTCCAGCTGCTCCATTCCTACCTGCAGGAGCGGTCATTCAACGTCGACGATGGTTGTTGAACATTCGCACTGGAGTCCCACAGGACTCCATAATACATCCGGTATCATATGTCCTCTTAACGAGCGACGTGCCTCAGATCAGAAACACCCAGCTGGTCCTGTTGCCGACGTTTCTAAGTAAGTGTAAGAATTGCCACACGCTGCAAACGTCAGTGCGACGTGGACTGGAAGAACTTAGCGCCTTGGCCACTATTAATCATGTGGCAAGCAACCTAGAAAATACCCGGACTATCATCTTCACTCGGCGCCCCGTCCCAGTCGCTCTAACATCTGATGAGATCAGTGGTACACCAGTGCCGCAAACAAAGACCAATAAATGCTTGGGCATTACGCTGGACATTCGTCTCACGTGGCATTATCGTGACAAAGACATTCGTTTCCATTCTATGGAGCCATCGCGCCAATTGTACCTGATTCTAAATCCACACTCGACGTTCTCACTAGATTTTAGTGTCGCCATGTACAAGATGCTTCTTCGGCCGTTCATTGAATATACAACAGTCGTTTGGGGTAGCACCACAGAACAACACGTCGCTCAGCTCCAGAACCAGGCACTGCAGCTGGGGCTGCATGTTCCACCATACTACCCAACGAAGCTGGTTCATCACTTGGCAGGCACCCCCTACTTACGGGAGCACTTCCATACAATGTCGTGAGCCTTCTTTGCTAAAACAGAAGACTCACAGAGTCGGCATATTCGGGCGCTGGGACATAAAGCTCACCACTACACCAGTGCCTTTTGACAAGACCTGCCGCGCATTTGAAGTGCCACATAACAGCGTACAGATCAAGAAGGAGCCAACGAAAGAATGGAAATGAGCGTACGGCATTGTGAGCCGGGAGTCCCCCAGTCGGGTAGGTTAGGCAGCCGACGGCAAGTACTTATTGCATTCGACGCCACATGGGTGTTCAAAATGGTTCAAATGGCTCTGAGCACTATGGGACTCAACTGCTGTGGTCATAAGTCCCCTAGAACTTAGAACTACTTAAACCTAACTGACCTAAGGACAGCACACAACACCCAGCCATCACGAGACAGAGAAAATCCCTGACCCCGCCGGGAATCGAACCCGGCAACACGGGCGTGGGAAGCGAGAACGCTACCGCACGACCACGAGATGCGGGCACATGGGTGTCTTGCGAGTCGGAGATGGGGAGAAAATGATGATGAGTACAACACAGCACCCAGTCCCTGAGCGGAGAAAATCTCCTACTCCAGTCGGTAATCGAACCCGGGCCCCTTGGCGTGGCATTCCGCCGCCCTGACCACTTTGACCACTTTTTTTTTTTTTGACCACTCATCTAACGGGAGCAGACAGGAGCCAAGAAAAAAGGTACCGACAGACATGAGGAAATCTGAATGGGCGACGACCCCAAGACTGGAGGAGCAACGGAAAGGTTTTGTATAGTTGCTGTCATGCTTGACTCCAGATTGTCTCTGTTACGTTACTGCGTCACCTTATTGCATCTAGGCGGCTGGCTGAGCGTTTCGTCTGGCCGAGATACTGAAACTAACTGCTTTGAGATAAAGAACTGATTGTCATAAATTACTATTTAGTTATTCCTGATACAAAGAACTTAGCCTTACAGCTACAACATAAATGCTCAGCAACTGTTCAAAGCGACGACCACGAACCTCAATTATGACGGAACGACAATTTTACCCTGTTTTCCCACACATCAGTTTTTGTCTATTGTGGAAAGAAACAGTTAGGAAGGAGTCTAACTACCAGTTTCCCTTTAAGTTTTTCTAGGGTTTGTACACATACAATTTCATAAAATCTCATAGCTAAGAAACCATAGGAGTGAAATCCAGCGATTGCACTGGACGAGGAATAGGACCTCGCCTTCCAATCTGTCCATAAGGATCAGTTATGTGTTGTTCACATGCTTATGGACTTTAATATCGAAAAGAAATGGTGCACCTTAATGTTGAAACAACGTCCTCTGGAGGACAATAAGAGGTACAGCTTCTAAAAACAGTGGCAGCACTTCTATATCTAAATGAGATGGCAGTCAATGAGGTCCTGTTAGTTGATCTTTCAGAATTTCACCCTACTAGTTGTTGGAGAAAAATTGCTGGTAATCTTAGACGAGAGTGGCTTATGTATTCTCTTCACCCCAGACATGATTTCTGCGACAACTGAAAACATCATTACCCTTGAAAGAAGCCTTATCCGTGAACAATATGAAATGTATGAATTACTATGCTGGCAACATATTGACATAACAGATTATGGGCGCAAATTGATTTGGCCGTATTTCTTCCGCATGTTGTTTATAAAACGGGTGTATGAGCCACTCCATCAGTACCGTGCAAACTGTATTCTTGGAAGAGCCAGTTGACAGGTAGCTGTTCATAAATCTCCCACACGACCCGGTATCATCTCCCTAAATTCCACTATACGAACAATTCTTTGTCGAGAGCCTGTGACCTGAACGGTAAGTGTCTTACAAATTTCTATTCGAGACAATAAATTCCTTCCAAATAGAATGAATTCTGGTTGGTTGGTGGTTTATTTGGGGGAAAAGACCAAAAAGCGAGGTCGTCGGTCTCATGGCAGTAGGGAAAGATGGGAAAGGAAGTCGGCCGTGCCCTTTCAAAGAAACCATTCCGGCATTTACCTGGAGTGATTTAGAGAAATCACGGATAACCTAAATCAGGAGCAGGTTTGAACCGTCGTCTTCCCGAATGAATTCTGCTGCGAAGCTTTGGCCTGTGCATTGGTTCCGCTTTCCACTTGTTGTACCCTGCTGCACCATACTTAAATGTGTGGTGTCACCGCCGGACACCACACTTGCTAGGTGGTAGCTTTTAAATCGGCCGCGGTCCGCTAGTATCCGACGGACCCGCGTGTCGCCACTGTCAGTGATGGCAGACCGAGCGCCGCCACACGGCAGGTCTAGAGAGACGTACAAGCACTCCCCCCAGTTGTACAGCCGACTTTGCTAGAGATGGAACTGACACATAGCGCTCTCATTTGCCGAGACGATAGTTAGCATAGCCTTCAGCTACGTCAATTGCTACGACCTAGCAAGGCGCCATTACCAGTATAGATATTGAGATAGTACTTACGTAGCAACAAGAGAGATGTACACCAATTGTGGATTAAAGTTAAGTATTATATCAACTACGTACTTTATTTGCTACTATTAATTCCCTTAACTGTTCCAGACATCACGCCAGTCAGCGTGTAATTAAACGCGTGCGTTTCGGCCTACTATAGCAACACAGTGTTGGCTCTGCTGCCAACACTTCAAAATGCATGTCTGTAAGTTCCTATAAAGAGTAGTGCTCCATCTTCGACAACGAGTCATGACCCGTAAATATTAGTAAACATCCTCGTCGACGTATCCAGACGATTGTATGTTTTGTTGAAAATAGAACCATCGACGTCATTGCGTCAGGCAGTTGCTGGCTATGAAACATAAGCAGGTTACAAATACGTGCTAATGCCCAGACCAGGTATTGCTGAAATATTGGTTGCAGAATATTTGCTCCTTCTTTTCTGTCCGGTCCCTGTACGAAAGCGCAGAGTAAGGGTCTTCGTAAGCTGCTCACTGAATATATTTGAGTAGTGAAAACGAGACGGTCCAGAAAAAAGCTAGGTCATTGTATGTGTAGCGATATGAAGAGACAGAACTTCATAGCTCATGGAACAAGTGATTACTAGCCACACATCCGTCCCATATTCGTGAGGATGGCGCTGCCCAAGTGAGACGCCTGTTCCGTCTCTTGCGGTCGAAGGCAACAGCAGTTGTAGTAGTGAGGTGCATCTTCTTTGAATCACTATCTACACCCGCTGCAGGCGAGGAATCTAAAATTTATTCGGCTGTATAACAACTTTCACCGTAGAGATTTAGGACACGCTCATATATTTTTTCTGATATTTGGATTCTGTAAGTAACAGAACTGCATGCATATCACGTTTCAAGTAAAAGAAAATAGTCGCTCGTCATTCTACGTTTAGATATCTTACTGATGGCTTTTCTCTTTGAAATGTTTCTCAAACTAAACGTATCATTTCTTGCAGATCTACAAATGTAACCTGCTTCTTCAATTGTGTTAGGCAGTCGCTTCGTGCTCTCATCTCTGAAAGCCAAGGAAAATGAAATTCTTGACACGGTAACGTACTTGCTGTTAAAATAATTGTAACACCTGTAAATCTGTTGCCCTGCCTGACGTTTCTGTCTACATAAATTATAAGAAAGTCTAGCTTTACCCCTTTCGCTCATTACTTTGCTCATCAAATATGTTTTGTTGGTGGTATTGTATCATTAATGTATAGCACACCGAAAAAGTTTCGACGGTCAGTGTTAAAATTAGTGTGAAACTCTGGAACAACATGCTTCTTCACGACAGCGTTTATGTAAATTTCGTGAACTAGAGGTGAATAAACACAATTTTACCAGATACCTGCCTGAATGTTGAGCTATGTGTATACGCTTATAATTTCAGAATAGATCCTTATTGCTCAAAGTACAACGAATTTATTTAGTGATTGATTAGTAGATGAACTGATACTTCAGTCTGTGATAAGTAATCGCGTGCCTGTTCCTTCTTATAAACCACGTTAGCCTACTAACACCGTTTCATGTAAATTGGTTTTCGTACTCCCAGGAAAAAGTTATTTGCAACTTGTATATAAGCTCCTTTACTTGTATAAATAAACTAACCGGATTTACATTTCTTTTGCAGATCATGACTTTTTAAGAATCGTCAGTTGAATGAGAAACGTATTTTTGAACATGAGGTATTCAACAGTTTAGCTCGGAATTTTCTATAATTCTAATCTTCCTCTTCAGCGATACCAGATCCGTTAATATAAATAGAATAGAATTTCTCTAGAGTTTGAATGGTATATTTCCGATATAACCTGTTGTAACTGCGCTGGTTAAGACATTAGATTCGTATTCGAGAAGAATGGAGGTTGAATGTCCATACTGCACCGCTATTAAAACAACTTAAGATATAATGTCTGCTTGAATGCAAAATATTTTATTACAATTCAGCCAGATAGCAACTTTTTGTTATCTGACAGTGGTTTCGAATTAATTAAGTCATGTTCATATTTTCATAAGTACTTCAGAGTTCAGAAGACTACTACATGAAAACTACGAGACATACTGAAAAATGACGAATCAGTGGAGAGAGAGTCATTCCAAGTTCCGATTCGTAAAAAGCACTATAACGTTGTTGCCCTCTGAGGAGGCGTGTGACCACATGAAGATAAAATCTCCCGCTCGGTATTGTTCCAGAGAATTTGTCACAGTAGCAGACACACAAGCCACTGAACAGATTTCCAAAGCAGGCTGCTGTCGCGCCTTCTCGGGCAGCTCGCGTCGGTGACGTCAATGAACTGCACACACGTATTGACGTTTGCCGCGTCACAAACGATGTCGGTATTGAACGCCTATAACACGAGTTAAAAACGTGAAGAAATACTCCATCTACTGACACATGTTTATTTTCTGTACGTCTTGTACTTGTCGTTGTCCTAGTGGTACTTATGAATAACTGTACAGTGTTGCAGAGAAACAGCCTGAAAATAAACTCAGAGTAAGGGACAATACGTCGACTCGAGCAAAATTTTGCAGACAACCAAGAAAATTTCTGATGTTCTAGTTCTTCTGATAAGACCGGCATTCTACTTCTGTGGTATACTTCTTGTTGTATTTTCCGTATAGCCTGTATCCTCTAGCAGCTGCGCAATCTTTAGTTTTATACTCGTACTTCTCTCTGTATAACCGTTCTGTATGTTTCTCTAATTGCGTAAATGTTTCTAAAACATAAGAAAAGCTGTTCTAACAGTAATTGCAACGTCACCTCTGAACTGTCTCTCAACAAAATAATTAATGTTGTTTCGTACTACAAGTGTACAAAGCCGTAGTGCAATATTCAGAATGAAAAAGGAACAGTTCCAGTTCCCTTTTTTTTTTTTTTTTTTTTTTTTTTTGTACAGCCCGTGAACCATGACCTCGATGTAATAATATAACTGGGTTACTTTTAAATGCGGAATTAGCTGTGTAAACCGCTAAATATGAAATAGTAATGAAATTCCCAAACGTGACGGTAAAAATTGTTATTTAGCAATCATGAATGGAAACTTAGTAACGATAAAAAATTTGCATGAAAACTCATTAATGATCACTATTGTCTTATTGCAATATTTGAAATTCAGGTACTGCAACTACCACTGCACACCGTAGCATCTAGTTGTCTGTTGTGTGAGATTTAATTTTGTTAAACTGTGATTGATAATCTGAAATGATCATTAATTGAGCGCAGGAAGTAATTATCCGCGACACACTAGACAACCTCCCCATCAACGATCATAACGTGAAACGTTAAATGTCGCGTATTACATCTGCTTATGGTTATTAACGCAATTTCTGAACTATGTGTAAAAAACTACAAACGATAACTTTTCCCTAATAACATCAGACAATGGTTCATCATGGTCCTAAACTTGATCCTTACCTGAACAACGGAAAGGCTGCTCTGCTGTGCTCTGCTCTGACATAATTAATATCTCGAATAAATCGCTGTGCTGCCTGTCACTGTAAGCAATCAGTGTACTGAAAGTGTACTTGAAATTAATAATGGAAATTTGTGGTAAGGACTTATAGGACCAAACTGCTGAGGTCATCGGTCCATAATCATAAGCACTACTTAATCTAACTTTAACTTACGCTAAGGACAACACATACACCCATGCCCGAGGGAGGACTCGAACCTCCGACGGGGGAAGCCACGCAGACCGTGACAAGGCGCCTAAGACCGCGCGGCTACTCCTCGCGGCAAAAACTAATAATGTAACTGCCTTAAAAATCTCAAAACGTACGAAGAATACATCTAGCTGACCATGCAACAGTGCAATGCGTGACAACAATATTAGACTAGCTTTATTAACAGCATTAAGATAAAACGTGACAGCCCGGTATTAAATAGTTCTAAGCATTGTTCCCAACTGAAGTTATAGTTAGATTCGAAACCACAAAGAACTTCAACTATATTACTATAAGAAATTCGGATCATTCTCTCAACATTGTCACACACAATGAGACATGTTCAAACAAAAACCAAAGACAAGACAGTACACGATATTCATAATAATTTTCTCCTTACTTGTTTTAATTGTATTTAAAAGTGGCGAAGAATAATTTACCAGTTCTCAGAACACATGACTGATAACCATTATATGGCTACCATAGTAGATTGTTAATCGAAATTTCGTCTTTCACGTAAAACAATTCGCGGAATGAATAATGAGCTAAAGCAGCTTGCGTGAGTGTCACAATTAGCGCTGTCATCAAATCTACAAATTCTGACACACATTACCTCATTCCAAGAGCACAGGCATAAAGGGAAGCATTTCAAAAGTCACCTACCACCGATCATGGCCGCCAACAGCACTGCCCACTCCACGACTACTCGACAAAAAGGCAGTGCCGTTATTTACCCCTGGCATTGCTTCTGGTAGCCAGCGAGGTTTATTTCATCTAGCTGTTGTGGTACAGAAGTACAATGGCTAACGACTGTACAGCCACTTCTTATCATACACGCATCTTTCAGCCGTAGCTACAGGCAATCAACGGCACCTGCCCCAACCAACGCCTATTATGCTAAAGAGCGCGGTTGCTTATTAAATAAGCTGAAAATCATGGTTCCAGCTCAACAGCCAAATTCTGGCAAACTTTAAATTCCTGTTCACGGCTGGTTATGTTAGTTACAAATTTTCTATGATGTTTATTGAATGACGTTCGAATGTTCAATTATGTAGGCTAATTGTAGCGTAGTGCTATTTTTTAAATACTACACTGCACTGGAGAAATAACACTGCATTAAGATAGCCAACATGCTATGTAATGAAATCGGAAGGGCGTATGTTTTAATTTTTACTAATGTACAGAGAGCATGGATGAAATTTTATTGCCGGCCGGTGTGGCCAAGCGGTTCTAGGCGCTACAGTCTAGCACAGTCTGCCTCGGGCATGGAAGTGTGTGATGTCCTTAGGTTAGTTAGGTTTAAGTAGTTCTAATTCTAGGGGACTGATGACCTCAGATGTTAAGTCCCATAGTGCTCAGAGCCATTTTTTTAAAATTTTACTCTAAAGGGTACAGTAGATAGAAGTGCGGATTAAAGACCATTGCGAAAAAGAAAACAGCGGTTAATTTTTAAAAACTCTTTTCTTATCAGATCACATATTTTTACAGCAAATGCTCGAATTTCCTGCGTCCTACAACACTACATCTACATCTACATCTACATCCATACTCCGCAAGCCACCTGACGGTGTGTGGCGGAGGGTACCTTGAGTACGTCTATCGGTTCTCCCTTCTATTCCAGTCTCGTATTGTTCGTGGAAAGAAGGATTGTCGGTATGCCTCTGTGTGGGCTCTAATCTCTCTGATTTTCTCCTCATGGTCTCTTCGCGAGATATACGTAGGAGGGAGCAATATACTCCTTGACTCTTCGGTGAAGGTATGTTCTCGAAACTTTGACAAAAGCCCGTACCTAGCTACTGAGCGTCTCTCCTGCAGAGTCTTCCACTGGAGTTTATCTATCATCTCCGTAACGCTTTCGCGATTACTAAATTATCCTGTAACGAAGCGCGCTGCTCTCCGTAGGATCTTCTCTATATCTTCTATCAACCCTATCTGGTACGGATCCCACACTACAAAGATGATATCGTGGAAGACATGACTGGCTCATCCTCTCGAAAAATTCGTGCCACCTTGCTTCAGAAATGACCGAAAGAGTCTCATCCGACAAATTTCCGCAGGCTCGTCGTTGACTGTCAAATGGCTCTGAGCACTATGGGACTTAACATCTCGTTGACTGTCTATCGTTTTCTCACCGCAGCTCCACAGCGGTGCATTTACGACGGAAAATGTTGCCGTTCTGACGTCCACTACTTCAGGTTGTCTTCTACCACCTTGTACAATATATTATCACTTATGAAAATTACAGGCCCTAATAATTTCAAAAAGTTGAAGAAATATATAAAAGAAGCCTTTTACATAAGTTTGCCTACGCAGCATAAGTTCTTTTATTTAAAGTATATGATTCGTCCTTACACATACACTGATTGGCTTAGCACCCACTTAAAATAACATCGTACTTGTAGTACTAGAGCTCAATACGGTTCTAGGCGCTTCAGTCTGGAACCGCGCGACCGCTAAGGTCGCAGGTTCGTATCCTGGCTCGGGCATGGATGAGTGTGACGTCCTTAGGTTTGTTAGGCTTAAGTAGTTCTAAGTTCTAGGGGACTGATGACCTCAGATGTTAAGTCCCATAGTGCTCAGAGCCATTTGAACCATTTTTAGAGCTCAATACCGCGAGGCTTTCCTGTTTTCGTATGACACGTAAGGTGGTTTCACCGAACAAATCCGCATTAAAAGAGATTAATTAAGACGGATATCGTAACGAGCAATAAAGAGATCCGTTTTTAATTATAGATTTCACATTTATTTAGGTTTCCCGCAGATACTCTAAAACACCTCCAACTGTAGAAGGCGGAATGATTCTACTAAGTAACACACGACTGTATACAGGGTGTTACAAAAAGGTACGGCCAAACTTTCAGGAAACATTCCTCACACACAAATAAAGAAAAGATGTTATGTGGACATGTGTCCGAAAACGCTTAATTTCCATGTTAGAGCTCATTTTAGTTTGTTCTTCCACCTACGCTCAATGGAGCATGTTATCATGATTTCATACAGGATACTCTACCTGTGCTGCCAGAACATGTGCCTTTACAAGTACGACACAACATGTGGTTCATGCACGATGGAGCTCCTGCACATTTCAGTCGAAGTGTTCGTACGCTTCTCCTCAGCAGATTCGGTGACCGATGGATTGGTAGAGGCGGGCCAATTCCATGGCCTCCACGCTCTCCTGACCTCAACCTTCTTGACTTTCATTTATGGGGGCATTTGAAAGCTCTTGTCTACGCAACCCCGGTACCAAATGTAGAGACTCTTCGTGCTCGTATTGTAGACATACAATACGCCATTCTCCAGGGCTGCATGAGCGCATCAGGGATTCCATGCGACGGAGGGTGGATGCATGTATCCTCTCTAACGGAGGACATTTTGAACATTTCCTGTAACAAAGTGTTTGAAGTCACGCTGGTACGTTCTGTTGCTGTGTGTTTCCATTCCATGATTAATGTGATTTGAAGAGAAGTAATAAAATCAGCTCTAACATGGAAAGTAAGCGTTTCCGGACACATGTCCACATAACATATTTTCTTTCTTTGTGTGTGAGGAATGTTTCCTGAAAGTTTGGCCGTACCTTTTTGTAACACCCTGTATACCAAAAGCCAGTACAACAGATAGTTCTCCGTCTCCAGAGACCTAATTGGTCACAGGACGCTGTGCTCTGATCTTGCTCATTGCAGCTATATTGGCATAATTAACAAAACGTTATAAAACCGCAGTTAAGCTTTATACACGGCAAGTGCACTCACTCCCAGACAACTGCGAGCCTCGCTTCCGACTACTGCACCGCGAACAAGAATTCCTACTAATGTAAATATCAGCAACGAGATGTTGACAGTCGCGGCACGTGATCCATTTGGCGTACGAGGAGGCAGTCCATTCTGGGGGGAGAGGGTCACTGACACCAGAGTAGGCGTGGGGTTATGCAAGGCGAAAGCGGCCGCAACAGCAAACTGGCGTGCCACGCCCACAACAGGCGCCGCGGCTGCTGTCTAAACTTGAAACAACTCCGTACGACCTAGACCTCCACAACCCGTAGCGCCTGTTTAATAACACTTGTCGTAAATTCACTGCAATATGGTGTAGAACGTTAGCGTATAGAGATCTCGCAATGCGTCTGCGCAAGGGAGGAAATTTAACGAAGATTGGTGTTTCATGTCTTGTCGAAGGCGAGATCTTTAGGGATTGAGTCGTATCTCGGATCAGATGAGGGTGTCGAACGAATTCGACCGCTTCATTTTCAAAGAAACCGTTCTATCAATCACCGCAGACGAGTTACAACAATCATGGAAAATTTCAAACTGGATGGCCGGACGTGGATTTTCATCCCCGTTTAGCTCAATGCTAATCTAGTACCTAAACAATTGCCCCACCTCGCTCCGTGGGAACTGCGATATACCACGGAAACACACAAATGTTTTGCACCATTACAAAATTACTGCCGGCCGGAGTGGCCGTGCGGTTCTAGGCGCTACAGTCTGTAACCGAGCGACCGCTACGGTCGCAGGTTCGAATCCTGCCTCGGGCATGGATGTGTGTGATGTCCTTAGGTTAGTTAGGTTTAATCAGTTCTAAGGTCTAAGCGACTGATGACCTCAGAAGTTAAGTCGCATAGTACTCAGAGCCAACCAACAAAATTACTTACATTTTAATTTTATTCCCTAACGGTATGCAGTCAAAGAGAAAAAAGAACGAAATACTCTTGCATAAAAGTCCTGTTACCTAGTGGAGCGGTAGATAATTAAGCGTGATTTTCAAGAACGTTTTCTTATCAACTATTCTCTTCACGCCGACTTTCAACTGTCTTCAGTGCAGCTATGCTGACAATTAGAATACCATCCACAGTAAGGACCAACCAACAGTAAAATTTATTTACATGGTATACTATCATGCCTCAACGCCATACCGCATATTATATACGAGTAGCTCGGTTTGTCATAGGCAATATTTTTAACCTTTCAGGCTGTATGTGGCGCGAATTCACGAAGCCCACGTAACCTGTATTGATCGAACTAGAAGTTCGTATATTGACATCGCAATGGATTTACTCGCTTAAGAGATTTACGGTTAGCAGCATGAACTTGTTGAAAGAGAATAGCAACATCTATCTTTCGAGAACTACACACACGGAAGTTCTCTATATTGTGAGCACATTCGTAACTACTACTCACAGTTGTGTGTAGCTCTCTCTAGAATATGCGCTTTCTGTAAGCTTTCACAAGAGATAAGGCTGTGAACGACAAACTGTAGGTTTTCAAACCCTAGTTCAAGTTTTTTCTCTTAATTTCTTTGATATACACTGAAGAGCAAAAACGTTATGACCACTTGCCACCGCAAGAATGTATGATGCCTGTGGGCACGTGACGCGGTAAGAGAAGTATATGCGTAGAGCGGAGACGAATGGAGAACCCGTCTAGTGACGATAAGTGGCGTAAATCCGCCGACATCAGCGACTTTGACAAAAGCCAGATTGCAGTGGCCCTGTGCCCGGGAGCGAGCGTCTCGGAAACGGCGAAGCAGGTTGGCTGCTACTGTCGTGAGCATCTGTGGAAAGTGGTTGAAGAACGAGTAGGCGACAAGAATTTGGACGTCCGTACCACTTCACAGAAAATAGAGATCGGAGGGTCGCCCGCTCTCTAAAAGTAGGATAGGCGGCGATCTGCGACAGACCTGACGACCGAGTACAGGCACGAGTGTTTTGGAACACACCGTTCAGTGCACAGTTTTGAACATGGTGTTCTGCAGAAGAGGATCACGTGTTCCCATGCTGACCCAGAAACATCGTCAGTTATGATTACAGTGGGCACAGGATCATCGAGATTGGACCGCGGATAATTGGCATCGAGTCACTTGGTCGGACGAATCCCGTTTATTGTTAAACCAGGTCGATGATCGTGTCTACATACTCCAGGCGAACTGCTGCTCGGAACACGTAGCGCACCACTTACGCAGGCCGGTGGGAGCAGTATTATGATATGGGGGACATTCACTTAGGCTTCCAAGGGACCTGCGTAGTAATCAAAGGGACCATGACAACTGTGGACTACGTGAACATTATTAGGGACCACCTGTAATCCCTTCTGCTTGATGTCTTCCCCAGCAGCGATGGAATCTTCCAGCAGGATAACTGACCGTGTCACATTGCCATAACCGTGCTGCAATGGTTTTAGAAGCATGATAGTTGGTGTCTTGGACATCAAATTAGGCTTATCTGAATCCAATGAAACCCAACTGGGACGCTATAGGGCGCCAGCTCCGCGCCCACAAACCAACCGCCCGTGAAATACGAGAAGTGTGTGACCTGTGCGTAGGCGTCTGGTGCCAGAAACTCTGGAACCGTGTCAAGTACTTTTCGAATCCATGGCAATCAGAAACACTGCTGAATTGCGTTCCAGAGGTGGACCAACACGCTTTTAAGTAGGTAGTTACAACGTTTAGTGTATGAGAACGTTAGGTCCACTTGACAGTCATTACAGCTGTGAGTAGTTCAAATGCAGTAAACAGCTTGAAAATCTGTTCGTGTAATAGACATCCATATTCGTGTTTTTCCCAGTCTTTCGAAATTATTACAAACGAGGTCCGAAATGGTTCCTACCAACATGCCTTGCACGACAACATTCTCTTTTCCTCTCATGTCAATAATGTCAAATGAAGTAAATTCTTATGCTACATGTTTTTATTATTATTATTTTACTATTGTTGTTGTTTTAAGCGTTATATTTATTCTATAATTTGGTAGTCCAATGTTTTATTGTTGTGATTTTTGTCCTGAATTATTTTTAATAATGTTACGACGAATCATGTGATCTAGCGTCATCGACGCAGAAGAGCAACTGAAAAAATTCAAATGGTTCAAATGGCTCTAAGCACTATGGGACTTAACATCTGAGATCATCAGTCCCCTAGACTTAGAACTACGTAAACCTAACTAACCTAAGGACATCACACACATCAATGCCAGAGGCAGGATTCGAACCTGCGACCGTAGCAGCCGCGTGGTTCCGGACTGAAGCGCCTAGAACCGCTAGACCACAGCGGCCGGGCAACTGAAAAAACTAAAATAAAATAAAATAATTAAGAATGTGACCATCGCAAGATTGTTCTTTCAGTAAAGTATCCGGTAGTTCCTTGCAACAACGGTGTAACACGTTAGCTGCATTTAAAAGTATTCAGTTCCACGAAATACGTATGTATTGGTTGGTTGTTTGTGGAAGGAGACCAGACAGCGTGGTCATCGGTCTCATCGGATTAGGGAAGGATGGGGAAGGAAGTCGGCCGTACCCTTCCAGAGGAACCATCCCGGCATTTGCCTGGAGTGATTTAGGGAAATCACGGAAAACCTAAATCAGTATGGCCGGACGTGGGATTGAACCGTCGTCCTCCCGAATGCGAGTCCAGTGTCTAACCACTGCGCCACCCCGCTCGGTAAATACGTAAGTATCTCTTTTACGTGTGTGTGTGTGTGTGTGTGTGTGTGTGTGTGTGTGTGTGTGTGTGTAAATTTTCCTATACTCATGGGCTGTTGTATTGTTGTTTCCCAGAAATGGGCAATGAACTACAGGTACCTCAGCTATAAGTGCCACCTGAAACACCCCCAACGAGACAGCCTCGAGTTCCGGGTAATAATGGGCTCTTGAGGGACCTGGAAGAGTCGCTCAGTGTGAGACACGCAGCCATGAGTCAGTCGAGCGAAGCAAAATTCCTAAATAAGTATCTCTATCTGTGTGTAAGTTTTCATATGCTCATAGAATGGTTCAGAATTGCTTGACTGTGTCTGCTTGTAAGTTTTTTCTGAGACTTATAGACAGTCGTTCCGTGCTGCTTCAGAAGTTCTCGATGAGTTGGAGCTGCCGTTCACGTTACCGGCACCTGGGCAGTCTTGAGCAACAGCGCTGGTGGCCATACCCACAGCGACCAGGCCTGTGCCGACAACCAGACCCAATTGGTGGCGGCCGAAACTGCGCCGACAGCGCGACCGTTGCACGCAGCACTGCCGCCACCGACACATGGGCCATCGGGATGGGGTCTCTGTGATAACAGTAGCGATCAGCTATTGGCCAGCAGTAGCTTTTCCAGTCGTTCTGACAGTGGGGATGGGGATGTTCAAATATGCTGCGCAGCATTACCATTTTCAGTACTTCGAGATGCACTTAGAGACGGGATCCTGCTTACTCGCAACAGTAAGATGGTCGGGTACCGAAACCCGATTTTTTACATAAATGGATGTCTCCATGTTCTCGAAAAGAGTACATTGCAAAACCTTAATCGATTCGTGGTACCCTACCATTAAGTGCTTCACTACAATATGCTGCGGGTACACTCTCCAATCTAATGATGATATCTCGAATAATGTCGTCATACATAACCGAGGTAATAAAGATGAGATATAGTGGGTCACCTCGATTGCTAAATGGTTTGATGATTTTACCCTGAATCTGGTACAGGCCCAGCTCTCTGATTCCCAACGAAGAGAATCAGGTAAAGCCCTCTGTAGAGTTTCGTACGTGCGCGTTCACGTATATGTGTATGATGCGCCTTCCAGAGGATATAGCTAGAAAACAGACCATTATTAACGTCAAAAATAACGACCAGCACTGCTTTCTGTAGTCACTTCTGGCTTACGAAAGGTATAAGAAAAACGCACAGTGGCCTGGAAAATACCACGTGACTGTTAGTATATATTATAAACACAATGCTATTAAATTCCCCATGAGCTCTCAGGACATCGCTAAATTTAGAAGCAGAATCCTCTTTTATTTATTCATATATATGACCTAGGGGAATGCGAGTCAAATGATGGTGTTGTTACACACATAGTCGTTGGACCTCTATACTTTTCTAAAGTCACTATTCGGCGACCGAAACATGCTGATTTGTTATTAATCTCTGAGGACGATAGGCAACACTATTGGTGGATCAAAATCATCTTCCATCTTCCCTCCTCACAAATGACGAAACATAATGGTAAACGGCATTTTTACCCAAGGTGCCTGAACTCGTTTCAAACGAGTAATGCCTATAGAGAAGAATAACATATTAAAGTTTCAGTATTTTCTCTGCAAGGACACAGAACCCTTTGCCGCATTTGCGAACTTTGAATGGTGGTCTCTGTGGGTGATCCAACTGCCTCGCGGGCCACTATCCCAGAATGGAACATACCTTCTGCAGCTATTTTTAAAGTTGTATGTGCATATGATTCAAGTTTTAATCATTTAGATTCGTGCGTTGTGAATATCCTGGAGACTGGTTGCTCTCTGAGCTTGAAAACCTTGCAAGGAGAGTTGCTGGTGTTTGTGATAACCTGGTTCCTATGGCCGAAGCGGTGGAGGATAAATTACTGTACAAAAATGCAGTTGACTGTTATATATGTGGGCAGCTTTCAGGTAAAGAAGCGGAAATACCACAACATGTAATGCCAAATTCTGCGGTGCTGCACACAGCAACTTGACTTACCGACTCCCAGAACTCATACCCGTTTACATCTTAAATTTAAGCAGATATGATGCCCATATCCCAGTCGAGTCCTTAGCTGATTATAGTGTAGGCAAAGATCAGGTTAGAGCTATGCCCGTATGCCCTGGTCGCCATGTTCGCAAGACATCTTGAATTTTTTTTTTTAATTTCCCGCCATTTTATGCTTTGAACAACAGCACTATTTACACAGGACGGAGAGAACTGATGGTTTGGGGAAATCCCATGACTCGTCGATGACGTCATCGATGACACACTTTGCACCCTTACTCTCCTTGTCTACCTAACCATAGACCCATGAAACTCCATATCAATATGCATGCGGTTCGTTATGTAAAGTGCTCGAAAACTCCTCAAGGTTAGATTCGTGCTTCTGCAGCTATTTATGTCTATGCTCTGCAAACCACTATGATATGCGTGGTAGAGGGTACTACCCATTGTACCTCGATTAAGTTTTCTTCTCAGTACATTCGTCTATGGCGCGCGGTGACAGTTATTTCTTAGACACATCTGGGTGCACTCCAATTACTCCAATTTTATTTTCGTACTTCCTATGGGAGTGGTATAGCATATAGCTATATTCATTAGTTAACACTGTTTGTAGTTACTTGGTAAGTAGGCTTTTGGAGACAGTTAACCTATATCTTCAAACGTCCGCCAGTTCATGTTTCTCAGGAATTCCGTAATGCTCTTCCGGAAGTCAAGCATGTGACCACTATTGCTGCTCTTCTTCGTATACTTCCGATATCCCCTGTTAATCCTATTTTGTATGGGCTGGGCCCCACACACTTGAGCAACACTCTTTGATGGGTTGCATGAGTATTTTGTAAGCAATCCACATTTTCCCAGTATCCTACCAGTCCCAGGTATTTGTATGAGTTGCCAGGTTCACAGATGTTGTAAGAGGATACAACTTTTTTGCGTTTTGTGGGGGGTTTACATTTCTGGGCTTTTAAGGAAAGTTGCCAAACCTTAGAGCACTTTGAAATCTTATCAAGATCTGCCTAAATATCTGTGCAGAGTTTTCCAGTGAGCACTTCATTATACAGCGTCCAGTCACATTTATGTGGCCACTACCTTTTTTCGATGTTAACGTGTAATAACCACTCACAGATGGAAGTTGGAAGCACTAGCACTGAAGGGTATATAAAAATCGTCAGGGGACGTGGAAAACAGTGCAGTCGTTGTTGTAATGCGGATATGGAGCTATTTATCTGACGTTCAATTGGGCATGTCATCAGCCTTCGGGTCAAGTGTAGAAGTACTTCTGAAACGGCTAAGTCTATAAACTGTTGACATGCCACTGTGGTTAAAGTGTACCATACACGGAAAAATGGAGCTATCCAAATCCGGCCCAGAGGCAACATCGGTGCATCAAGGGATATCTATGACTGTGGTGAACGATGTCTGCGGAGATGTACGTGCAACTGTTGAGCAAATGAACACCCAGATGAACCAAGGGGCTACCAACAGTGTCTTCTCAATGACCTTTCAGCAAACGTTGCTGCAAATAGGCCTCCGCGGCAGACACCTTCTTCACGCTCCCAAGCTGATTGCTTGTCCATTGGCAACGAAGGCTGGAATTTGCACGCCAATACTGCAACGGGACGTGCACTGGGTGGCAACCGGTGATGTTTTCACATAAATCACATTTTATGCTGTTGGTGAGACACTCCTGAAAGCAGACATCCTGCAACGATCGTCGGAAGGCTCCAAGAGGGAGGAGGGAGCGTTATGGCCTGGGGAATGTTTTTGTGGCACTCCCTGCGTGATCCCGTCATTCTGCAAGGCACAATGAATCAACAGAAATATGCATCCATCGTTGGGGACCATGTTCACCCCCACACGCAGCTTGTTTCTATCTTGTCACGATGGGATCCACCAGCAGGACAATGCAACGTGTCACAGAGCTCGCAATGTACGAGCGTTGTTTTAAGAACATCAGGATGTGTTTACCGTAGTCTGCTGGCAAAAAACTCCCCTTATTTAAACCCAATCGAGAATCATTGGGACCACCTCGATCAGGCTGTTCGCTACTTGGATCCTCTGCCGAGAAACCTAGCACAACTGAACATGACACGGGAATGGGCATGACCCCACATCCCTATCGGTACCTTCCAAAACCTCCGTGACTCTTTTCCATGCTGCAGAAGGTCATTATTGAAGCTTTTGACAGGTGGTGACGTTAAAGAGACTGGACAGAGTAGATAACTCCACCGCATATACAAAGTCTGAGGCTATAATTAATATTGGCTGCCACGTCAGTAACATACAAGAAAACGGCAAATGTCCCAATACACTTTAACGAGAAACACCTGAAATTAACTCTACGTTTATCGATGGCTCACCACTCGTGACAACGTGCTACGTCTTCCCCACCACCAAATCCCCAATCCACCGATGGTTACAATGTCTGGTTTATCAAGTGTCTGTATATTCATAATACAATGTCCTTCATGCATGCTGCATGTCTGAAGGAACAGATACTGTGCGCTGCTGCACCTAAACTAAATGTTACAGTGCTCATATCATAGACGCTATAAGTGAGAAGAGCCACTCCCAACCACCGGGCGAGACAAATACTGACAGGCCGTCGGGATATCATATTATTATTCTATCCAACATCAAACCTTGGAAAGGAATGGACTACGACCCTGCTTGTGGGGAGCCACTGATTTGAATGGTTACGGGTAAAGGTGGCAGAAATCGGAACACTGATATATAAAAGATTTATAAACTAAAAAAAGAGATATATTCTGAAATCCATACGGAACAAAGTACTCTTGACAGAGGGTGGCCTTCACTGACATAGGAACATTCACAGAATGACATACAGAAAGAGCATTGACCTTTAACTACATGACTGGGTGTTGTGTGATGTCCTTAGGTTAGTTAGGTTTAAGTAGTTCTAAGTTCTAGGGGACTTATGACCATAGACGTTGAGTGCCATAGTGCTCAGAGCCATTTGAACCATTTTTTTAACTACAGAAGTTTAACTAGAGAACAATTCGGAGAGAGAATTCTGAATCAGTGAGTATGACTTACAAATGACAAACAGGTACACACGAGGACCACGTTCATACTACACTGAGATGACAAAAGTCATAGGATAGCGATATGGAAATATAAAGATGGAAGTAATGACGTATACACTAGGTATAAAAAGGCAGTGTATTTGTGGAGCTGTCAATGCACTCAGGTCATTCATGTGAAAAGGTGTCCGACGAGACTGTGGCCGCACAAGTGGAATTAACAGACTTTGAACGCGGAATAGTTGTTGGAGCTAGAAGTATGGGACATATGGGACATTTAGTATCGGAAATACCAAGGGAATTCAATATTTCAAGATCCACTGTGTCAAAAGTGTGCCGAGAATACCAAATTTCAGGCATTATCTCTCACCACGGACAACGCAGTGGCCGACAGCAGCCTCGATTTCAGCTGGTAAGAGCCGATGGTAGGGTTCGAGTGTGGCGCAGACCCCACGAAGCCATGGACCCAAGTTGTTAACAAGGCGCTGTCCAAGCTGGTGGTGGCTCCATAATAGTGTGGGCTGTATTTACATGGAATGGTCTGAACCGATCATTAATTGGAAATGGTTATGTTCAGTTACTTGGAGACCATTTGCAGCCGTTCATGAACTTCATGTTCCCAAATAAAAATGGAATTTTTTGGATGACAATGCGCGATATCACCAGGCCACAACTGTTCGCGATCGGTTTGAAGACATTCTGGACAATTCGAGTTAGTGATTTGGCCACCCAGATCGCCCGACATAAATCGCATCGAACATTCGTGGGATATAATTGAGAAAACAGTTCGTGCATAAAATACTTCACCGGGAACACTTTCGTAATTATGGACGGCTATAGAAGTAACATGGCTCAATATTTGTGCAGGGAACTTTGAATGACTTGTGGAGTCGACGCCACGTCAAGTTGCTGTAGTACGTCGGGTGAAATGACGTCCGACACAATATTAGGAGGTTCCCATGAGTCTTGTCACCTCAATTTAACTTTACTGTAGCATGGCAGAGCACGCCTATAGCCAAGACGCGGTCGCTGGCGAGACGGCAGCTGGTCGTCCATCCAAGAAACTGTTCCAGGAAATGCCCCCGGATTGGCATTGCTCAGGGGTTTTATTAGCTTAGCGGCACCTCAAGCAACTGTGCCTACGACTGAAAAAAGTGGTTCTGGTTCCAACATGCTGGGTGGACAAGCAGCCTAGCTATCGGCCGCTGGATCGTACAAAACGTTGCTTCTTTTTCTCCTGGAGGTTTCCAAACCTGGCTCAGCCTCGGCCGTTGGAACGGCGGGCTTTCCTTTATTCGTACGCACCTCAAGACCAAGACCATTTAAACTTGAATGTTTTAAATGGTCGCTTCTGTATTGAACGAATTATCAATTTCTCTCAAACTGACAGCAGCTGTAATCTGTTTACAGATTTCGGTCCCTCTGTATCTAGAGGATGACAGTTATAAGGTTTCTTTCCTTTCTGTAATTATTTTCAAGTTATAATTCTCAGCTGAACTGTTATACAGGGTGAGTCACCTAACGTTACCGCTGGATATATTTCGTAAACCACATCAAATACTGACGAACCGATTCCACAGACCGAACGTGAGGAATGTGCAGGTGCACCATCATGCTGATACCACATACGTCGACGCGTTTCCAGTGGGACATACCGCAATTAACACTAGGCTGACCCTTGACAGGATGTTCGACGGGCGTTTCATAGGACGTGGAGGACGCATAAATTGGCCAGCCCGTTCTCCTGATCTTACACCTCTGGACTTCTTTCTGTGGGGTACGTTAAAGGAGAATGTGTACCGTGATGTGCCTACAACCCCAGAGGATATGAAAGAACGTATTGTGGCAGCCTGCGGCGACATTACACCAGATGTACTGCGGCGTGTACGACATTCATTACGCCAGAGATTGCAATTGTGTGCAGCAAATGATGGCCACCACATTGAACATCTATTGACCTGACATGTCGGGACACACCCTATTCCACTCCGTAATTGAAAACGGAAACCACGTCTGTACGTGTACCTCACCCCTCATGGTAATGTACATGTACGTCAATGAAAAACACCAGTAAAGAGGTGTTAGCATGTGGACGTAATGTGCTGTTCCAGTCTCTTCTGTACCTAAAGTCCATCAGCGTTCCCTTTGGATCCCTACGTAATTCGGTGCTCTCCGATACACACAATGGAACAGCGGAGGAGTGGTACTCAAGCGTCAACTTTAGGTTACAATATCTCCGGATGTAATTAACATTTTACAATGCAACAAACGGCACTGATTACGTATTTGTTTATATGTTCAGATGTACTAACAAAACTACCGGGGTTCCATTTAAAAAAACGTAGGTTTGTGTTAAAAAACATACTTCCGTGCATTTTTTTATGGTTTGTATTAACCAATTACACTAGCCCCTCTCCTCAACGTTCGGTCTGTGGAATCGATTCGTCAGTATTTGATGTGGTTTACGAAATATATCCAGCGGTAATGTTAGGTGACTCACCCTGTATAAGTCGAAATAAAATTGATACGCAAATTATGGATAGAACAGCGGTTTTTTCATCATCATAAGATGTCGGAGTGTTACCTCATTTCACATTCGTTAATTACTTCTTGCCACATCGTTTGTTTCCGACCTTGCGCGGTCGCCACGCGCTCATTCTTCGGAGGTTTCGTAACACGATGTTTATAATTTTCACTGACCATTACAGGTGTGGTAAACATTACAAAATATATACTCATTCTGTGGCTATGCATTAACGTTATCGATTCGGAACACATGAAAATTTGTACAGATCTGGACTCGGACCCGGATTTTCCGCTTATCGCGATCGGTCGCCTTAACAACTATGCGTACACGCCTCCAGGAAAGATCAAGGCTTCCATACGTCACATAGTCACTATCCTTATGCTGGCACAATTCGTGATCCCCGCACAAGGGGAGAAATATTTTATCGCCACCTTAGCCTGTCGAAGCTTACATAGCCAGTGACAGCGTCTGTTCCTTCAGACACTATTCATGTGTGAAGGACGTTATATTGTCAAGATACAAACATTGTACAAACACAGACATTGTAACCATCAATGATGTGTCCCTTCCTCAACGGGCTAAAATTACGATATAATATTTGTGTCCCTATGCGGGAAGCAGAAATTGTGCAATAATAAGGGTTGTTACTACTTGGCGTGTCAAAGTTTCGACCGGCCCTGGAGCTCTGCTCGGATAGCTGAATTGGTTAAGGCGACCGGTCATAACAAGCGGAAAATCCGGTTTCGAATCCCGGTCCGGCATAAATTTTCATGTTTCGCAAACAGCTGACGTCAGTGCATCGTCGTATCTTTTTTTTTTTTTGTCCAATATCCTTAAGGGGAGGTTTACTATGTTTTGGTTTGAAAAATCGATTTTTATAAAATTGCTTTTTTGGATCCATAAAAGTGTTTAGAATCCACCCCTGAAACGGTTTTTCCGAATACGGAACGGAAATGTTTGTTATTCGTGGTTGAACAAAAAATGCACCTGCTTGAAATCGGCCGTTTTCACGCATCTGCTTTTTTTCTTTCTTTCGGAGGACGAGTTATTGTACCGGTGCTTGGGAGGAATCACACATAATTCAAATGAAAGTTTGAACGCGTGTGGTTGGAAGTTAGCCCCCAAGCATGTGCAATCTGGTGCGAAGACTGTGGAGATTGCGACTTTCCTAGCAGTGACCAGCTTCAACGAAGGTTATTCATCAATTCTGAAAACCATGACAAGCATGGACGTCACCCTGGGATTCTATTCGACGCTGTTCGCCAAGCATTCGGACGACCACCGGATTCAAGCGTCCGAAAACCGCTTGTCACCGGCCGTACGTGCGGCTCTGGAGCAGCGCAGGATGGCGCAGATCGAGCAGAACGCTCTCTATGAGGAAGAGGAAGGACTAATTTATGGACCCAGAATATCAGATTGAACGTAAGTTGCATAATACTGCATTTATATGTAGTCAAAACTTCAAACGCGTTTTTCTCAAAATGACTTTTTTTTATCGCGCGGTATGGTAACTTCAAATCTACTGAACCGATTGGCATGATTCTTTGTTTGCGACGAAGCTAACTAAATTGTTTTGGAGTTGTACCACTTTTATTCCGATCCATCAACTATAAATATTTTTACTTGGCCGACGAAGTCGAAAAATCAATGGAAAAACCCCTATTTTTTTTTCAAATGGCCGCCACTATCTTTCCTATGGTCCAAATAACTTAAGCGAGGTACAACTCCTAAAGAATCTTATATACTTCGCTAAAGTTTACTCAATTTTGATTTGAGAACAAGCCGGCTGACCTGTGACATACCGCACGTGGAGGTCTACATCGAAATTTTGTTTCGTTCCGACGGCACTTCCGCCTTTGATCTTCGAAATTTCCGGTCGAAAAATTTCCTGTTAGTAGAGGAAATATCAATAAACATTTTGACCGAATTTGACATTGATATCTATAACACATCCCGAGAAAAAAACTCTCAAAGAACATGCTTTTTTCGGGCCAAAGATAGTAAACCTCCCCGTAATCCAGTCACAAATTTTGGTTGATAACCCATATGATCGTACTTTTGTTAATACGCGTTGGTGTGGTACCGAGTCCAAAGCAAGTCAGGAAATACTGGCATCTACCTGATTTTCTTGATGCGCGGGCTTTCAGTATGCCACGTGAGAAAAACGCATTTCGGTTTCACATGACCATAGTTGGCGGAATCCATGCTGGTTAACATGAGGAGACCATTGTTTCCAAGACACCTGATTTTCTTTGAGTTCAGAATAAGTTCTGAGGATCTGCAGTAGATAAATGTCAAAGATGTTGGACAGTAATTTTGTGTATCACTTCTCCTACCTTTCAGACAGGGATTCCATTGGGCCCCGGAGCTTTGTTCACTTCTTTGCGATTTCAGCTGTTTCTCAACGTCACTGACGCTAATATGCATATCGCTCATGATGACGGTGGAGTGTGAATTAAACGTGGGAAATACACTTGGATTTTTCAGAACGAAGATAAGCATTTGTGCTTTTGCTTTGGTACCTCAGCCACTGACGTATTATTCTGCAAAAGAGGTGAATACAGCCAGTGCTCTGCAAGTTGACAACGTGTCACACATCATTAGAAAAATCGCACTTATCTTGAATTAATATGCTGACCGCTCTCGCATTCGGTAAGAATCGTCTTTTAAATATCATCCTGGACGTATAAAAGCCACACTGGGATGGTGTCTTCAAGTTTTAGCGACCATCATAAAAATCGAACTTTCCCAACCATAGTCCAACATCTGAGGATTATTAGAGAAGAAACACGTGCTCTTATTCCAAAAGGTCAGCTCCCCTGGTACTTGAAATATGAATAATTCATTGACATCAAAGAACGATCTGAAGACTCATCTGAACCGCTTGATATTTTAACAGTAATAGAAATGCCACTCAGAACTGTTGCATTGTTGTAAAGGCCCTTTTGCGCCTTGGAGTAACACCATTTCTTTATCAATAATATAGTTGTAGTGAACAGAAAGTTTTATCCTTAACATCAGTTATCATTACTTATCTGCAGGATACAAGCATTGCTGCCGGCCGAAGTGGCCGTGCGGTTAAAGGCGCTGCAGTCTGGAACCGCAAGACCGCTACGGTCGCAGGTTCGAATCCTGCCTCGGGCATGGATGTTTGTGATGTCCTTAGGTTAGTAAGGTTTAACTAGTTCTAAGTTCTAGGGGACTAATGACCTCAGCAGTTGAATCCCATAATGCTCAGAGCCATTTGAACCATTTTTGAACCATACAATCATTGCTCTCGTGATGTTACACTTTCTCGTAGGTAGTTTAATCCTGTGTGGGACTTGTGCACCTATTCCGGAAGGGATGGAAAACGTGGGGTAACTTACATCTATATCTACATCATACACCGCAAGCCACCTAATGGTGCGTGGTGGAGGTTTTTTTTTTGCACCACTGGGTCCCCCAAACCTGTTCCACTGGCGAATAGCGCGTGGGAAGAATGATTGTCGGTAAGCCTCTGTATTGCCTCTAATTTCTCGAATTTTCTCCTCAAGGTCATTACACGAAACGTATGTAGGGTGAAGTAAAATGTTGTCCGACTCTTCCCGGAAACTGCTCTCTCGAAATTTCAATAGTAAATCTCTCCGTAATGCACAACGCCTCTCTTGTAACGTCTGCCAATGGAGTTTGTTAAGCATCTCCGTAACGCCCTCGTACCAACTAAACGATCCTGTGACTAAACGTGACGCTCTTCGTTGGATCTTCTCTCTCTTCTCTCTTCTATCAGTCCTGTCTGATAGGGATCCCAGATTGATAAACAATACTCTAGAATCAGTCGAACAAACGCCTCATAATCCACTTCCTTCGTACATGAGTTACATTTCCTTAAGATTCTTCCTACGAATCTGAGTCTGCCATCTGCTTTTCCCACTATTTGTTTTATGTGGTCATTCCACTTAAGGTCGCTGTGGATAGTTACTCCTATAAATTTTACGGCAGATACTATTTCCGGTGGTTTGTCATCAATACTGTCGCTATACAGCAGTAGATTTCTTTTCGTATGTATGGACAGTATGTTACATTTCTTTACGTTCGTGGTCAACTGTCAGAGCCTGCACCATTCATCAATTCTCTGGAGGTCATTCTGTAAGTCGTTACTATCTCCTGGCGTTGCTACTTTGTTATAGACAACCGCATCATCTGTGAACAGCCTTAGAGAGCATCTGACGATTTCTGCTAGATCATTTATATATATATTGTAAATAATAACGGTCCTGTCACACTTCCTTGGTGTACTCCTAAAATTACCTTGACATCTGTATATTTTGTTACGTTAAGAGCGACGTGTTAGGTTCTGTCTGCAAGGAAGTCTTGAATACAGTAAAAAATCTGCTCCGATACTCGATAAGCTCTTATTTTTTTCACTAAACAACAGTGCAGGACGGTGTGAAATGCCTTCCTGAAGTCAAGGAACACGGCCTCAGCCTGATCGCCATTGTCTACGGTGCTGTGGATCTCAGCGAGCGAGCTGAGTTTCCCAAGATCTCTGTTTGCGGAATCCATGTCGATTTTTGTAGAGGAGATTTTCGTTCTCCAAGAACGTCATAATTCTTGAGCATAAAACATCTTCCATAATTCTACAACAGATTGACGTCAACGACATAGGTCTATAATTGTGTGCATCTATCCTGTGGCCCTTTTTAAAAATGAGACTGAGCTGCGCTTTTTCCTGTCTCTAGGTACCCTTCGTTGCTCAAGCGGTTTACGATAAATTATTGATATAAGGGGAGCAAGTTCTATAGCATAATCTTTGTAGAATCTTATAGGTATCTCATCTGGTATTGAAGCCTTTCCACTACCAAGCGATTGTAATTTTCCTTCTATTCCGCTATAGGTTATCTCAACATCTGCCATTTTGACCTTCGTACGATTATTGAAAGCAGGGACCGTGTTACTATCTTTCGCGGTGAAACAATTTCGGAACACCGAATTCAGTATTTCGGTCTTCTGTCTGTTATCTTTCGTTTCAGTGCCAGTATGGTCACTGACTGAATGAAGAGATAATGTTGGCCCACTTACTGATTTTACAGATGACCAGAGCCTCTTGGGGTTTTTACTCATATCGGTTAACCAATTCTACTTTCAAAGGCACTGAACGCTTCTCTCATTGCTCTCCTTACGCTCATTTTCGCTTCTTTCAGCTTTTGTTTGTGAGCTAAGTCTTTACTTCTTTTGAATCCGTTTGTTTATCTAGCAGTTTTCTAACACGGCTATTAAACCATGGGTTTTTTTCCCATCCCTTAAGACCTTACTCGGAATATACTTGTCTAGAGCATATTGCACGATTCCTTTGAATTGTTCCCATTTGTTTCTCACACCTTCGTCCTCATCACCAAATATTTGATGCTGACAGCTCAGATACTCTGACATTTGTATCCTGTCACTCTTGCCAAGCAAAAATCCCGTTGTCATAGATCCTATCACAGCCTTATGATCGCTGATATATTCCTCTACGTTAACCGATTCGTTAAACTCACGTCTGTTTATTGCCAGGAGGTCTAAAACGTTACCCTCACTAGTCGGTTCTCTAACTATCTGCTCAAAGTAATTTTCCGACAAGACATCCAAAAAATGTCACACGTATTCCTGTCTATGCGACCAGTTTTGATAGCATTACACTCTCAATCAATACCTGGCAAGCCGAAGTCACCGGTATTACAACAGCATGACCAGGAAAATTACTAACGATGTGCTACAAGTTCTGCCTGAAGCGCTCTATTGCTAGAGCTCCTGACCCAGGCGGTCAATAAAAGCATTCGATTACCATTTTTGACCGATCTTTGATAGTTAACTTAATCCAATTATTTCACAATCGGAATGCGTGATAAGATCACTAAATTTTATCGAACTGTTTACTGCAATAAACATGTCGCCACCATTCTCAACTAATCTATCCCGACGATAAATGTTTCAATCTGAACTTAGGATTTCTTTGCCATTAATGTTTGGTTTAAACCAACATTCTGTTCCTAATATTATCTGTGCATTATAACCTTCAGTAAGCGATATTAATTCTGGGACCTTTCTTTGGATGCTCATGAAGTTTTCTATCTCTGATCTGCGACGACGAAAGTTCTGAAGATATTGTGGCTAATTTATCAGGCCATTCGTCTCTGATCCAAAACCAACGTTTCCCTAACCTAAAAAGGCCCCATGAGCACGCCACACATACTCCCCTACCCTAGTGGCCGCCTCTTGCGTGCACTGCACGCCTGACCTATTAAGGAGAACACTGCAGTTCTGTACTCGCTAGCGGAGGTCGATAAAATCACATCCGATACTGTCGCGGAGTCGTTTGATCCTCTGGTTTAGAACTTCCGCTCTGCTCCAAACCTGAGTGCCGCGATCAACCCTAGGTACAATGCTACAAGCAAACAGTTTAGCCTGCACCCAGCGTGCCATGCTTGTTGCCTTCACCAAATCAGCCACCCGCCGAAAGGAGACAAGGACACCCTCAGAACCCAAGCGGCAGGCGTCATTCGTGCCGACATGTGCCACTACATGCAGCCGGTTGGATCGAGTGCGCTCGATAGCCGCCGGCGTGGCCTTTTCCACATCATGGACGAGACCCCCGGGAAACATACCTAGTGCACACTGGCATTCTTTCTCGCCTTGCCTCCTGTTTCCCTGAGGGACTCCACCGCCCACCTAACATTGGAACCCTCTGCACTTGTCGGGAATGGGCAGGAAAACCTGCCGCTGTCCCAACAGGAGAGACATCCCGTGCTGACTCAGAGCTATCAGTAACAGTGGATAGCATTTCGTAAGGCGTAGGGAGCCAGGCACGCGATCTGCTGCCTCATTCGCCTTCCGCCCAGTGACACGCGAATGCACCACTGTCTGCCACCCACTCTCGAGCGAGGACGGAGCGGTGAAATGTGTAGTATCGGAAGATGCTGCGACAGCCAGGTCACCAGAGGATTCCGACACCAAAGGTGCTGCAGGTCTCGTCCCTAGCGCCTCGATGTCGCCGCAACTTCGAGCATTAGCCAGAAACATGTCACGGTAGCCAACGCTGCTTCCAGCTCTTTACGGACAGCAGCCAATCCGCCTTGTATCCGCTCACAACAAGCACAGTCCCTAGCCACATCGTAGTATGTAAAAATAGATATAAGATCTCAAATGGCGCTACTGTGTTTGGATGTACGCAAAATATAACGATGAGAATAAAGAAACACTAAAAACTGCTCTGCAGATTTCTCACTAGGCCCTGAGACGGCAAGCTCTTAAACAGAAATAAGTGTCTCTACTGAGGAGGATGCATCTACAGTTACCTGTTATAGAAACTCTGCTTACCCGAAAGCTACTACACTAGATAAGTATGGAAACCAGAATGCACTGATCTAAACTACACTCCTGGAAATTGAAATAAGAACACCGTGAATTCATTGTCCCAGGAAGGGGAAACTTTATTGACATATTCCTGGGGTCAGATACATCACATGATCACACTGACAGAACCACAGGCACATAGACACAGGCAACAGAGCATGCACAATGTCAGCACTAGTACAGTGTATATCCACCTTTCGCAGCAATGCAGGCTGCTATTCTCCCATGGAGACGATCGTAGAGATGCTGGATGTAGTCCTGTGGAACGGCTTGCCATGCCATTTCCACCTGGCGCCTCAGTTGGACCAGCGTTCGTGCTGGACGTGCAGACCGCGTGAGACGACGCTTCATCCAGTCCCAAACATGCTCAATGGGGGACAGATCCGGAGATCTTGATGGCCAGGGTAGTTGACTTACACCTTCTAGAGCACGTTGGGGGGCACGGGATACATGCGGACGTGCATTGTCCTGTTGGAACAGCAAGTTCCCTTGCCAGTCTAGGAATGGTAGAACGATGGGTTCGATGACGGTTTGGATGTACCGTGCACTATTCAGTGTCCCCTCGACGATCACCTGTGGTGTACGGCCAGTGTAGGAGATCGCTCCCCACACCATGATGCCGGGTGTTGGCCCTGTGTGCCTCGGTCGTATGCAGTCCTGATTGTGGCGCTCACCTGCACGGCGCCAAACACGCATACGACCATCATTGGCACCAAGGCAGAAGCGACTCTCATCGCTGAAGACGACACGTCTCCATTCGTCCCTCCATTCACGCCTGTCGCGACACCACTGGAGGCGGGCTGCACGATGTTGGGGCGTGAGCGGAAGACGGCCTAACGGTGTGCGGGACCGTAGCCCAGCTTCATGGAGACGGTTGCGAATGGTCCTCGCCGATACCCCAGGAGCAACAGTGTCCCTAATTTGCTGGGAAGTGACGGTGCGGTCCCCTACGGCACTGCGTAGGATCCTACGGTCTTGGCGTGCATCCGTGCGTCGCTGCGGTCCGGTCCCAGGTCGACGGGCACGTGCACCTTCCGCCGACCACTGGCGACAACATCGATGTACTGTGGAGACCTCACGCCCCACGTGTTGAGCAATTCGGCGGTACGTCCACCCGGCCTCCCGCATGCCCACTATACGCTCTCGCTCAAAGTCCGTCAACTGCACATACGGTTCACGTCCACGCTGTCGCGGCATGCTACCAGTGTTAAAGACTGCGATGGAGCTCCGTATGCCACGGCAAACTGGCTGACACTGACGGCGGCGGTGCACAAATGCTGCGCAGCTAGCGCCATTCGACGGCCAACACCGCGGTTCCTGGTGTGTCCGCTGTGCCGTGCGTGTGATCATTGCTTGTACAGCCCTCTCGCAGTGTCCGGAGCAAGTATGGTGGGTCTGACACACCGGTGTCAATGTGTTCTTTTTTCCATTTCCAGGAGTGTATATGGTGTGTACTAGCACGAGATTGAAACTAAGTGGCGTGACTTGGAAGCCGCCTTACACAAGGATATGCACGAAGATTTACGCAAAAACAAATACTTTAAGTAATTTGCTAACCGCTAGTCTACACATTAAAATAAACAGGCATAGTTGACTTTCTTTGCAGAAACACGTGAAAAAAAAGAGAAACTAAACTAAATTACTGTGCATCAGACAACTGCTGCTCTGCAACCGCTGCTGGGCGCGTCTGCTCGGCTCGCCTTACGGCATTTCGATCGACGTGAACGTAACTGAATGCAAAAAGAAAGGGAACTACTTGCGGAATGTACTGATCCACAATGACCCGATGGCATGGCCCACCACGCTGCAATTTACAAATGACGTAGGCTGCCCAAGGGGTCAGTTGCGTCAGCTCATGAGCTTGCGGCCCCGCTTTCGCTGCCTCGCCTATGAGAAAACGTTCACAACACATCACAAACAAATAAAGCGACCGCAGTTTCAGACTGGTCGAAGAACAGGTAAACAGGCCCTCCATCACGTGAAAATTTATATACTAATTAAAAATGAACGATTAGGCAACACGTAGTTCACTACATATTGTTATGATTAGTAGTGAGAACTGGATTTTATCCCTACAAGTATTTCAACATCTCTTCTCGGTATGGCGTTCTGTACTCAGAATACCTTTGATTCGATTCATTCCTTAGTTCAGTTATCTACCAGTCAACCGCAATAAACATTCCGATCGCATATCTGCATGTGGTGCGTGTACTTTATCTTCAAATGACGGATGCATTTTACAACGGAAGCCACAGCATCCAGAACTTTTACAAGAGGCGTTTCTGCAATTATTCATAAGTGATCCTTATACTTTATCATTTTACTGCTATTCGTATTAGTGACAGCCATACAGCGAATAAATGCGTTAGAAGTACCGTCATACATCATCAGAAAAAATACAACATTACTGCCCCCGTTTTCTAGTCTCTTACAGTAGTATGTTCTCAATGACGATTATATTATTCTAGATGGTTACCATTCATGATATAATTGCTGCAAAACCGAAAACAGTTTGTCTTTATGCATATCACTGAACCTTCAACGGGCAAAATAATCACGTTTCAGATCGTTACACGTTATTGTATTTCGCTTACTTGTGTGCAGTGAAGTTACAACGCCAGAAAATTGTAGCGCTTGGCACAGGAACTGACGGTTGACCCACAACGTAAGACAAACTAATATATTTCTCATACATAGGGTGCTTTAAAAATTGTCCTTATTCTTACAGGACATAATACTGGAAGAAATCGCCTGTAAAAGTAAGAATGAAGACAAATACTTGTTGAGATAGGGGCCATCTGTCTGTTGACACTTCAGGATATGTCCAATGTGGTTACCACTATAATATCAGTAATAATAATTCAGCCTTCGATCATTTGATACTAAGACATGGGTAATAAGTCATTTAGAAATAGATATACAGTGTATATATATCACACACAAACACACAAAACATTGACACCACTCCATTTTCTCCACTTCATACACGTAATTTCACACCCGCTCTTTGCCAGGCTCGCTTCGACAGGTTTCTAAGTGTCCGACTGCCTGAAACAATCACAACAGAGAAGCAGCAGCATAATCATTCTTTATTGCGAAAGACATATTGAAAAATCTTATATGCAATTTTGAACAAAGTGACAGGCCTGTGCTGAAACGAATATATTTTTATTCCACAGTGCTAAACAAGTATTTTGTACATTTGAATATTTGTAACTCTTTCCTAAATTTATCTAATGTTTTTATATTATTTATTTCTCTAGGCAATGAATTCAAGATTATTTCAGCTTTATATAGCGTACTTTTCTACAAAAATAATTCCTGCTTATTATTCTGCATCCTTCAGCCCTTCTTCTGAAAGAATCATTACGACCTAGCTGCCTTCTGATTTATCACATGCATGGGACACACGCTCTTCTAACGTGTAGATGTGGATTACACCAACGCCTTTCAGTGCCCTTACAGCCAGAAATCTACTGGATAAAGGGTAAACGAAGAGGTCGTGCTATTGGACCTCCTCGACCTATCCATCGCTAATTAATCGTTTATATTAGGTACTGTCTTAGGGACATAGAAAGCAGGATGTCGTCCTAACGTGCAGTGCATATCCGTTGTGTTTCTGCGAGTGTATTTTCTCCAATAGTGCCGATTAGTTGTGTCGTAGAAACAGGTGATCAAGAACACCTGTTAATGGTTCAAATGGCTCTGAGCACTATGGTACTTAACATCTATGGTCATCAGTCCCCTAGAACTTTTCAAATGGCTCTGAGCACTATGGTACTTAACAACTATGGTCATCAGTCCCTTAGAACTTAAATCTACTTAAACCTAACGAACCTAAGGACATCACACAATACCCAGTCATCACGAACACCTGTTAATGTATGCGATAAGGTACAAGTATATGGCCCTGTTAGTCTGTCACCCTCAATTCCGACACACGCGTTGATACTAACGCGAACTTGATTCCTTGCTTCCAAGATCGCTGCCTTACACGGTCTTTGTGGTAATTTATTACCTCTGTTTGCGTGAATCTTGCCTCATTCGTAAATAAAATGCAAGGTGTTAATTGTAGATTTTCAGTACTCCGTCTCAGAATCTACTGAATACCTGTTACTTCTTTCGTTTTTACTACGCTGAGTACATAATTTATACGGGTTCAGTGAAAACGCCCTGAAAATATTCCCCCCTTTATACATAACTGTGATACATGAAAGAAAATTCACACAATCTGACTGCTATTTGACTGATACACCTAGAAGTACAAAAGACTTTCATAGCACAATGAGTAACTTAAGGGGAGCCTGAACAAGTAATCAAGTGAGTGTAACATTACAATCGATACTTTAATCTCCTGACGCGACCTGCAAGAATATTTGAACCCTTTCGTGTAGAGAGGATACATGCATAGAGACTGTAAAACATCACTTTGTATGGGCTGACACCTGTTCACAATGAACATGAAGTATAATAATCACTCTGAACATATTTAGCAACGGCAGGAATTCCTTAAGTTATCAACAGCACACACCTACATGCTGTAAAATGCACGAAAAATATTTGAAATTACTTCTGTTGATGGCAGCATATCTGGGAAACGACTCTGCTGAAAGCAGAACGTGTCTAGTGAATTGAACTCGCATCATCTATCGATTTAAATAAGTATACCTGAGCACATGGGAAAATCCCAGAAAAAATGCTAATTTTTAAAATGACTGTGGGATCAAAATAATTGAAAAGCTGTATGTTTACATGATTTGTTTCTAGTTTTGAAAAGTACTACCTCCAATTGCATACAGGATATTATTCTTAAACACCTTGCATGGACATAAAGGTACATTATTATTTTAGTGATAGAACACAAGGAACAGGAACTTGCATTTGGGCAGCTTAAAGTCGAACGACCACATGAAAGTAGTTGTAGGAATAACAACCTCATTAGAAAGCATGTACCGAGATGTAATTCAACCACGGAAGAGGCAACTTACAAAATCCTAGTGTGGCAGAATTTTTTAGGAATATAGAGAAGAGGGATACGGGTTCGCTTAAGGGGCTCCGGAACGCCCTATACTTGCAATGTTAAAATAACGCTTATAAATTACATCTTTCCTCACAAAGTATTTGAGGTAGGAAGTTGAACTTTTTACAGATTATTTATTGGAATATGGGCTACAACTTAACACAGGGATTTTACAAAATTTTAGTTCAGTTATTAAAGATGATTTTTTTCAATTGTAATGAAAATTCACAACATTTTTTTGCAATTTTTTATTTATATATTCAAAAATATACAGTTTTTTGGAAAAAGGCTGTGTTAAATTATGCAGAAGGTACTGTGTAACATTTACTGAAAGTTTGAAACAAATATGTTTGGAAGATCCTTAGAAAACATGTAATTAGTATGAGAAAATAAAAGTTTTGGGAATCGAGCGACAAAGATTGGATTAACTTTTTAGTGCATTCCAGGTCCATAGGATGGATTATCTTCATCCTCTGCAAACTCCTCCTCCAGCTTCCTCTTGTTCCTCCTCCTGTTTACTCTTGCTTGTATTTCTAGACTCTTTACAGCCCTTTCTGCAGCCCGAAGGCGTTCCTTGTCTAAAGCAAGCATCGCTCGTACCATGTTAGAACCTATCTTCATTCCCATATTTCTAAATACCTTGCACCTTACAATGTTGCCATCATTGAAAGTCGCAACAGCATCATACACACCAAAGTGAAGTGTTTCTATTCCAACAAATACAGTCTTGGGGATTCTCGACCATATAACACTATTTACACTTTCATTGGGGTTTTGAGCTTTTCCGTGAATACACTTTTTCAACAGTTCAGGTGCTGCTAAGTCTCTGAAAATAGGTTAGCCACAACACATACTTTATCTCACATCACTAAAATGTACCTGATGAACACGGACGTTAATAATAACACCATTTGACAGCAGTTTAACAGCGCCACAGTGGGTCACGCCCATGTAGAACACATTTTAAAAAAAATTTTAAAATAGTTGTAGTCTTCGGAATTGAATAAATTATATATCTATTAAAAGGTAATAGTCTGCAGATTCAGAAAACGCAAAAAAGTAAAAATTGAACTTTTCATGATTTTGAACCTTTCCAGAGCCCCTTAACAATCGTGAGACGCCCGTGCAGAAGCTACAAGGGTGACGTCGTGCATCACGTAAAACTTTCCCATGAAAATTCAAAGAATGCAAAGGGTTTTTCGAGAAAGAAGAGTCATGCAAAGTATCAGTTACTTTCACCATATCTCATGAAATGTCAGGCACAGTATAGTTAGAGGTATCGAGCTCTTATGCGAGACTCGTTATTTCAGTTCATTATCGAATGGAACCAAAACAACGAAGTGGAGGATGACAATGCTACCGAAAGTACACTTGCTTGCCTACCGTATATTTAGATGTAGGAAAGACAATACTCATGGAGGAAAGTCAGTCTTTTTGAACATCCAATCCACACTTTTCTGGAGAAGACTTCATTACTTTACAAAACATTGAATGTTGATTATTCTGCTTTATGTACACAATTTCTCGTTCGGTGGCACAAAATTTGTGATAGCAAAACGGAACCACGTCTGTAGAATTTTCAGTGATCACCTTAAAATAATTGCATCCAATTTAGGATTAGTGTATGTATTTCGTAAGCTCTTTGTATTTTTGTCACTCCGAAAGACAATGAATTATTTTGTGATCATCATCTTTGCACAATTTGTTAAAAGGATAAGTCTCATTTGTTTCCCTTAAACTAGGAGATTCATAAAAAGAGCAATAACTCGAAAACTTGAATGTCATAAATGTTAAGTAAAACGTAGAACACATGAAAAAGTATAAATAAAAGATGAAAACACAGATCCAGTGGATGAATTTGCAACATGTCTGAAATGTACGAGGTAGTTGAATCAGTTTCGAACAACAAATGCAATGTCTATACTCCTTGTTCACTCTGAGCAGCAACACAACACACAACGCAACGTTTGATACTGTTACGTTCCAAGGAGAGTCAGGCAACATCTTACTTGAATGAAATTTTCACTCTGCAGCGGAGTGTATGCTGATATAAAACTTCCTGGTAGATTAAAACTGTGTGCCGGACCGAGACTCGAACTCGGGAGCTTTGCCTTTCGCGGGCAAGTGCTCTACCGACTGAGCTACCCAAGCACGACTCACGCCTCGTCCTCACAGCTTTAATTCCGCCAGTACCTCGTCTCCTACCTTCCAAACTTCAAGTCCCGAGTTCGAGTCTCGGTCCGGCACACAGTTTTAATCTGCCAGGAAGTTTCATATCAGCGCACACTCCGCTGTAGACTGAAAATTTCATTCTAGAAACATCCCACAGGCTGTGGCTAATCCATGTCTCCGCAATACCCTTTTTTCCAGGAGTACTAGTTCTGCAAGGTTCGCAGGATAGCTTCTGTGAAGTTTGGAAGGTAGGAGACAAGGTACTGGCGGAATTAAAGCTTGTAGGACGGGGCGTGAGTCGTGCTTGGGTAGCTCAGTCGGTAGAGCACTTGCCCGCGAAAGGCAAAGGTCCCGAGTTCGAGTCTCGGTCCGGCACACAGTTTTAATCTGCCAGGAAGTTTCAACATCTTACTTGCCACTACACATTTTTCACGAAATGGTTAGGACGGTGAAACCAGATAAATTGGAGCCCATACCGTGGTGCCTTTTGTGTGCACCATTCGAAATTGGAGCAGGGAATGGGGTAAACGATAGCAGTTCACCAAACAGCTTCCAGCGCACTCTAAAAAATGGCTTCTCGAATATATATGCTGATAAAATGAAGATATCTATAAGCTCCATGGGAAGAGACTGCCGATCATCTCTTCCAACTATTCCGCTTAGCAAGAGACAACTTAAATAGGAGAACTGCAAGTCGATATTATCTTAGAAATGCTGTATTTCGATTGCACTTTTTCCAGGAGAAACAGGAAGAGTCCTATCATGTCGAGCATTGTCGTATTGTAGGATAAGATTATCACCTGCAGCTCCGATGTGGTGCATCAGGGATGTCATCTCTATAGACCTGATCAGACATAGTATCGTCTGAACACATTCCTTTCAAGTATGTTTGATGCACCCAGCTTCTCGGCGAATTAAGAAACGTCTGCTCTCACTATGGGTGTTAAGCCGTCGCTTATCTCTCATAACAACCGCACTTTCATGATGTTCAGTTCTGTTTGGATGGCATAAACACCGTAAAAGTTTCCTGTTGTGGCGGATCTCCCGTACATGGTCCTGGATCCTTTCGCTATCCTAGTGACCATAAGAATGGCACACCGATAGTGCTATGAGGTCATTTATCCCGTCAAATGCATTGCAGCAAATACTGGTCATTAGTCCGCATCATAGCTCTTGGCCATCCTTGGATGATACATCTGCATACCTAAACTATTAGAATTTGCGACTACATTCTACGAACAATATGACAATAAACATACAATTATCTGACTACCGCTACCTGTGATTAATTGCACCTGTCAATTTCTCTCCGTTGTGTATCGTATGTAACCCTACAATCGATTCCATATGATTAATTTTGCTCTCCCAGTTTGTAACGGAGTAAGACTTAAGCTTACGTCGGTATTTCTAACGTCACATAATGTCATTACAACAGATAGGAAAAAATTTCTGAAGGATATAGAATAAATCAATGTACTGTTGAACATAACAAGCACTTAACTATGAAATGACATTAAAGTGTAACTGGATAGCAAATATGCAAAGACGAATCGTCATGTAACACGTCAAACTAAATTTTAGTGAAAATATTTCCGCAAAGTAAATTCATAGTAATGTTTTCTTTTGGCAACGCAAGTCAAGCAACTAACCGTGACCGGAAAAAACTGAATTTCTTACTTTCAAGACCATCGTGGTTCCGAAGAACGTGATACACAACTACATGCCCGTTTGTGAAACACTTTAACTAATGTTTTCATTGCCTGTCGTGCTTCAATAAAAGATTGTCTTATTCAAACCGCAGTGTCACTACTTAGATTGAGACAGAGATCAGTAAAGCTCACCTTAAAAAATTCCACTTGTACACTTGCTGTATTTGAAACCAGTCGTAATTCCCATTACGGCAACTACTTATTTTATGCTTCAAATAATTGGTTATCGATATTTTTCTTTAGTGCAACTTTTCTGTTTTAATAAAGGCCATTTAGTGAAGAACAATTAACAAAGAGAATTATAAGAGATATTGCTAATTAAAAAAGAATTCATAGTTTCTTCTCTGACCCTTCGTAAAAGAGACACATTCCATTTCCGAAAGTATTGAATAAAATGTTACCGTCGTTTGTGTATCTCGTGGTTTTGTATTAACTATGCATGAACTAGACGTAAATAATCTTTACTTAAGTTGCCACATCCAAATTGCAGTATTGTTACAGTAAAACATAATTTAAGATGTTTGAAATGTATCTCACAAATAGTTTTTGTTACACATCACACCTGTAAGCATTGAACAGGAAAAAAGAAATGGTTATATGGTCAATATACATTTCAGTAGATAAGACTGTATAAAGCACATCTACCGTCTTTTTTAAATTCGAGACCCAGAAAGGAAGAAAGCTAATTTCTCTCTACAGAACTAAAACAAACGACGAATTATCTAACTTTATTAGAATGTATCTTCCAGTCAGCAGACTGCAGCATCTTCAGATGATCCGAAGCACAGCACGACTATACAGTGGTTCCAACTCGTGGCTTTCACATCACATCAGATTTGGCCATTCATCACTGTAACTTCGAACAGGCTTCAATACGCCCTGCTTTCCTCTTTGTTCCCCCTACTGAGAAAATTTACCAATTGTAGTACCACTGCAGCCATTTAAAGCTGACAGATCCTGGTGGTGACCAAACGGAGACTGAAAATGCTTTCCCCATGCGCCAACGATGTCATGCTCAAAATGCAATGGTATTTTTTCCCACAGGAAAAGGACAACTAGTACAGAATTGCAATAGTTCTATGGTTAAGACACAACTTAGTAATAACATTCACACTTTATTTACAGTACAAAAACAATAAATCATCTCTACATCTACATGATTACTCTGAAATTCACGTTTAAGTGCTTGGCAGAGGGTTCATCGAACCACAATCATACTATCTCTCTACCATTCCACTCGCGAACAGCGCGCGGGAAAAACGAACACCTAAACCTTTCTGTTCGAGCTCTGATTTCTCTTATTTTATTTTGATGATCATTCCTACCTATGTAGGTTGGGCTCAACAAAATACTCGGAAGAGAAAGTTGGTGACTGAAATTTCGTAAATAGATCTCGCTGCGACGAAAAACGTCTTTGCTTTAATGACTTCCATCCCAACTCGCGTATCATATCTGCCACACTCTCTCCCCTATTACGTGATAATACAAAACGAGCTGCCCTTTTTTGCACCCTTTCGATGTCCTCCGTCAATCCCACCTGTTAAGGATCCCACACCGCGCAGCAATATTCTAACAGAGGACGAACGAGTGTAGTGTAAGCTGTCTCTTTAGTGGACTTGTTGCATCTTCTAAGTGTCCTGCCAATGAAATGCAACCTTTGGCTCGCCTTCCCCACAATATTATCTATGTGGTCTTTCCAACTGACCTTGTTCGTAATTTTAACACCCAGGTACTTAGTTGAATTGACAGCCTTGAGAATTGTACTATTTATCGAGTAATCGAATTACAACGGATTTCTTTTGGAACTCATGTGGATCACCTCACACTTTTCGTTATTTAGCGTCAACTGCCACCTGCCACACTATACAGCAATATTTTCTAAATCGCTTTGCAACTGATACTGGTCTTCGGATCGCTTCCCTGGAGAACACCTGATATCACTTCAGTTTTACTCGATGATTTGCCGTCTATTACTACGAACTGCGACCTTCCGGACAGGAAATCACGAATCCAGTCGCACAACTGAGACGATACCCCTTAGGCCCGCAACTTGATTGGAAGTCGCTTGTGAGGAACGGTGTCAAAAGCTTTCCGGAAATCTAGAAATACGGAATCAACTTGAGATCCCCTGCCGATAGCGCCCATTACTTCGTGCGAATAAAGAGCTAGCTGCGTTGCACAAGAACGACGTTTTCTGAAACCATGCCAATTGCGTATCAATAGATCGTTCCCTTCGAGGTGATTCATAATGTTTGAATACAGTATATACTCCAAAACCCTACTGCAAACCGACGTCAATGATATAGGTCTGTAGTTCGATGGATTACTCCTACTACCCTTCTTAAACACTGGTGCGACCTGCGCAATTTTCCAATCTGTAGGTACAGATCTATTGGTGAGCGAGCGGTTGTATATGATTGCTAGGTAGGGAGCTATTGTATCAGCGTAATCTGAAAGGAACCTAATCGGTATACAATCTGGACATGAAGACTTCCCCGTATCAAGCAAATTGAGTTGCTTCGCAACCCCTAAGGTATCTACTTCTAAGAAACTCATGCTAGCAGCTGTCCGTGTTTCAATTTCTGGAATATTCCATTCGTCTTCCCTGGTGAAGGAATTTCGGAAAACTGCGTTCAGTAACTCCGCTTTAGCGGCACATTCGTCGGTAACAGTACCATCGGCTCTGCGCAGCGAAGGTATTGACTGCGTCTTGCCGCTTGTGTACTTTACATACGACCAGAATTTCTTCGGATTTTCTACCAAATTTCGAGACAGTGTTTCGTTGTGGAACCTATTAAAGGCATCTCGCATTGAAGTCCGTGCCAAATTTCGCGCGTCTGTAAATTTTAGCCAATCTTCGGGATTTCGCGTTCTTCTGAACTTCGCATGCTTTTTCCGTTGCCTCTGCATCAGCGTTCGGACATGTTTTGTGTACCATGGGGGATGAGTTCCATCTCTTACCAATTTATGAGGTATGAATCTCTCAATTGCTGTTGCTACTATATCTTTGAATTTAGCCACATCTCGTCTACAGTTGCATAGTCAGTTCGGAAGGAATGGGGATTGTCTCTTAGGAAGGCTTCTAGTGACACTTTATCCGCTTTTTTAAATAAAATTATTTTGTGTTTGTTTCTGGTGGATTTGGAAGAAACGGTATTGAGCCTAGCTACAACGACCTTGTGATCAATAATCCTTGTATCAGTCATGATGCTCTCTATTAGCTCTGGATTGTTTGTGGCTAAGAGGTCAAGTGTGTTTTCGCAACCATTTACAATTCGCGTGGGTTCGTGGACTAACTGCTCGAAATAATTTTCGGAGAAAGCATTTAGGACAATCTCGGAAGATGTTTTCTGCCTACCACCGGTTTTGAACAAGTATTTTTGCCAACATATCGAGGGAAGGTTGAAGTTCCCACCAACTATAACCGTATGAGTTGGGTATTTATTTGTTACGAGACTCAAATTTTCTCAGAACTGTTCAGCAACTATATCATCGGAGTCTGGGGGTCGGTAGAAGGAGCCAATTATTAACTTAGTTCGGCTGTTAAGTATAACCTCCACCCATACCAATTCGCATGGAGTATCTACTTCGACTTCACTACAAGATAAACCACTACTGACAGACATAAACACTCCACCACCAATTCTGCCTAATCTATCTTTCCTGAACACCGTCTGAGACTTCGTAAAAATTTCTGCAGAACTTATTTCAGGCTATAGCCAGCTTTTTGTACCTATAACGATTTCAGCTTATGTGCTTTCTGTTACCGCTTGAAGCTCGGGGACTTTCCCAGCACAACTACAACAATTTACAACTACAATTCCGACTGTTCCTTGATCCAAGCACTTCCTGTATTTGCCATGCACCCTCTGAGATTGCAGCCCACCCCGTACTTTCCCGAGGCCTTCTAACCTAAAAAACCGCCCAGTCCACGCCACACAGCCTCCGCTACCCGTGTAGCCGCCAACTGAGTGAAGTGAACTCCTGACCTAATCAGCGGAACCCGAAACCCCACCACCCTATGGCGCAAGTCAAGGAATCTGCAGCCAACACGGTCGCAAAACAGTCTGAGCCTCTGATTTAGACCCTCCACCCGGCTCTGCACCAAAGGTCCACAGTCGGTTCTGTCAACGATGCTGCAGATGCTGTCAGATGCAATTAATACAAGCAATAACGTGTAGTGTAAAGTATACACATAACAAAGGCACAGTACATAGCGTATACTTAACAGAAACATACATTTGAGATATAATCGTATGTAATGTTCTTATGCTACGAGGTGTCTTCTCTCATTTTCGCAATAACAATTGCCTTCCTACTTTCAAAGATGACGTAGTCTGTTATGTAAAGATGATGCGAAGACTGCGCTGCGTCGCTGGTTGGCTTGTGATAATGTTTTGCAACAATACCTTGACAACAATAATGTGACTCTGATTATTCCAAGTTTAAGTTTTGTGAGGACAGGTGTGTGGCGTACATAGTGTGTTGCTGTCAACAAGAAACGGATGGAAACAGGGATGATTAGGGTTTACCTTCTCGCCAAAATCGGATTCATTGCAGATGCAAGAAAAAACTGCAGAGTTTCCTCAATCGAGAGACAAATCTTCACGTTGGAATCGCTGCGTAACGCATTGCGAAATTTTTAGCCATGTATCGTATGACAGCGCAGAGTATATGTTAACAAGTATGCACTGGCAGACGCAAGTTGGTGTGAGGTGAGTGCCTCCCCCTCCCCCCCCCCTCCCCCCGAATTGCGAGAAATGTTCGAAAACACAAAAATTTTATTAATTTACCAAAGCGTAGTACAACAAGAAATGGAAATACTAACCAAATTCTTTAAAAACCGCTGTTCGTAAACTAAAAACTTCTCGTCGTCAAGAAATTTGGAACAGCAGGAATAAACATTTATTTTAAACGTAATGCTGACCAAATTCTTTTGTGTTCAGACCACATAAACTGATGAAACAGATATTCATTCCCTGCCGTTATAAAATATTTTTAGTTAAAGGATAATCTGAGTTTCAATAATTAAGGAACACAATTTCAAAACGTATTGAGTGCAGCCTTGGATGATATAACTACCATCTCTTTCTTGTATGCTTTTCAACGCCACGTCTATTGACGGTTGTCTTATGACGTAAGCTCTCGATTTTTAATGTAATTACGACTTACATGAAGCAGAAAATCTGCACTTGAGGCCTTGACGGGTAATACCGAACCGATCTATTTCTTACACTTTCGCCCACGTGCGTTTCATATTATGAATGTTTAGTTGATACCTGATACTCCCTGGAAACAATGAGCAGGATATCAATGACACTCCGTGAGTCAAAGTCCTCGCTATGAATTAGCAGACTGGCTGGAATCTGCTAGCTTTGCCTTTTTCGTGGGATCTTATGTGTTGGCACCGAGTAGCATGTGGCGTAGCAGCGTGGCCGTTCTGAATGAGTCAAACGAAGTGCTACAAATTACGGTTTATTTTTGATTAACGTTGTTGTTTTAGTGTAGTTACATTGTTAGTTATTTAGCAATGGAGAAGAAAATGCAAGCAACTTTGTCCTTTTCTTTCGTCTGCGAACAAAAGGAAGTGTCTAGACGCAACAGAAGTTACATGTGTAGTGAACATCACTTCAGACTCCGACTAAGAAATTCTGCAGCATTCAGTCAGGACACAACTAGATGGCAGACGGATCTGCGAACCGCAAGTATGTTCATCTAATATTCAAAATACCCATCCGAAGACAAAACTACGACTGGATATGACATAAGTACCTTTTCTTCGTAAACGCGAGGACCAGAAAATATGCTACAATTACGTATATTGCGAAACATTGGGTTCCACCAATAAATGACAAATTTCCTTGAGGCAAAAAAAAATTCGAAATTACAGGATCGGTGATTGTCAGGGTTTCAATGGTTAGCTTATTCAGAAGCAAATGAGAGTGCTTTCTGTAAGTTCTTTGTTATTTCTGCAACTGAATTCCACTCTGGGAAATGTGGAAATGTTCAGCTGAACTCGTTAGTAAAAAAATTCATAAAACTGAAATATGAAAAACCAGAGCTCAGAGATCACGAGAAGAGAGGATGTCACGCGAAAGCCTGCATTTCATCTCAGAACTTTATATTAATGTTTGAAAAGAAGACAGATAATGTTAACAATAGATAATGTCAACTGAACACACACTTGAAAAAAAAGTGAAAACAGAGCATTGCTTTTCCCTATTACTAATACTGCTCTGTTTTGCGGACGAGAGGCATTAGCATTGACAAGACACAGGGATTGTAGATGTAGGTGCAAGTAGAAATGATGGTAAGTTTAGTGCATTATTAAGATTCCGAATTTAGGCAGGAGATTTAACTCTAAAAAACCATCTTGATAGGGCAGGTGCTAATACGACGTATCTGAGCAAAGGCTTTCTGCATGAAATTATTGACACTGTTGGTAGGCAAACAACTTGCTGTGAAAGTCAAAACACCTAAGTTTTTTAGTGTACTGGTAGATGAAAGTGCTGATATTTGTGAAACTTGGAGGCAGAAACGAGGTACTGGCAGAATTGAAGCTGTGAGCACGGGTCGTGAGTCGTGCTTGGGTAACTCACTAGTTAGAGCACTTGCCCTCGAAAGGTAAAGGTCCCGAGTTCGAGTCCCGGTCCGGCACACAGTTTTAATCTTCCAGGAAGTTTCATTCGTCATCTTAGATTAAATCTGAACGATGGTCGTGGATATGGGTTCGATGGGGCAGTAAACATGAGCGGTGTGATCAATGAATGTGCTGCAAGATTTCAAGAGTCTTATCTGCAGGCAATTAACGTCCACTGTTCTAATCATTCATAAGTTTAGCTCTTAGCCGATTATTTACTGCTCCTCTGCTTCTGCAATCAAAACCTCTTTAGACAGCACACTCTTCAGAGCTTTCCTTAAGAGAGAAAAATTACTAATGGCTAAAGTATTACAGATTCATGCCAAAACAAGATGAACAAGGCTTATAAAATTCTCCTAGAACTGCTGGGTGGAAAGGCTGAATGCAATTTCCTTGTTTCGTGAACTGTTTAGCCTGATTTTTATCCTGTAATACGGTTTAGCCAGTTTACTATAATCAAAACATATGCACCAAAATACATGTGTTGATCTGTGTGAGAATCTAGGAAGGGAAGATTTTCGATCACCTTTCCATCCTGTGTACGAGGGGTCAAAAAGTGTGATTAAACGTCTTGGAACTAAGTTGGAAATTGCAAGAGGCACGGAGAGACAAACACAGCACCCTAACTTAGAGACAGAGATTATTGAATAGAATTTTAGGCTTTCAATTATTCTTCATTTCGTAGACTGGTTCGTCAGCCAGCTAAAGGACAGGCTGTTAAATCACAAGGAGATCCTAAAAAACATACAAACTTTGATACCGAAAAACATAGTAAGAGCATCTGCTGAAAACGTATACATTACAGTCGATACTAAAGCAAATCGGTGGCATAATGATGTTGATTCATCACCAGATGAATGGAAGATGAAGAGAAGAAATTTGCTTAACCAGAAACATCTTACTTACTGCCCACTGATTTTATTACATCTTTAAATATGTGTAATGAAATTATTTTTTCCTGCACTCATGCTGAAACTTTTCTGCACATTTTCTGTAACTACAGCACACCTGAACGTTCCTTCTCAACATCGCGGTACTTGAAGACTTACTTCAGGAGCGCAATGGACTGACGTTGATGTACATTCACAAAAATACAGAAATAAAGACTACTGAAGTACTGTATGGAATATCTAAGAAGCCTCGTCATCTTCTACTGTAAGTACCCCCCTCCCCTCCCACCAAAAAAAATATCCTGCATCCACCCCTGCAAGTAAGAACTGTACGCTGCCGTCGTTTCTGCCTCGACTGCCACTGACTACTACCATGAAACCTTCTTCTGCCGCTCGTATACAAACCGTGCAAGTCTATATTTGGCGAATATCGAGGTGGTGAAATGATGATCATCACTCATCTACGTGGATGTAGGATGTGGCGTAAAACTACAAGCACGTAAGAGCGAATAAATATCCAGTATGTGTCTATCGCTTCTGCCTTAGTCGGTTCATTTTCATCACTTTTCAGCCTAAATTTTATATTCAGGTAATTGCAACGTGATTTATTTATGCTCATGCGAAGAACGTGTTCTGCTTTTTGTTTTCTTGTAGGTAGAAGAAAGCGGCAAGGGTGATGCTGTGCTGTGTGTGATGGCCGAGGGTGATCCAGTTCCAACACACCGGCCCGGTTTTATAAAATAAAACTGATATGGCTGTCCTCATGTTATTTTTGAATTTCTCCCATTGAAATCAACTGGAGATTTATATTGTCCTAAACGGCAAGCGCCTCAAGAAACGATTTTATCGGCTATTCAATTCCACAAATACCTTATGCTGAAGAGCGCCTTAAGCTGAATACTAATACAGAATGTCGTTTCTTTCCAACCAGAAGTCGCATCTGAAATATTTTATAATATTAACGTTTCCTGCAAATGACAGGATACTAGTTTAATATGTTTTTATATCGACAAATTTTCCTGTAAGGCTTCAAGCAACAACAACGGTGTTCATGGAGAAAAAAGCAGTGGACTCCAAAAAACTATTCACGCTAATTTCGAAACTAATTACGCAGGATCATCAGATTAAAAAAGCCAAAATTTCCTTCAGATCGTATTGTATGATTATAGTTAACAGACAAAATTCACTGCACAATAAATAAGTTAAGAAGCCATAAAAAGAAAGTTAGGCATTCACCAATAAACCCCTGAATCATAAGGAATCGAATACCCTTGCACATAACAGTTTCAAACGTCTCGTTACAAATGAGTTAATGTGTTAAACATTTGACGTTAAGAATACAAGCGAGAAAAAGTTTAGAATAGGTTTGAAATCTTGTTTAAAGTTGTGTATCTTCAAGTTTTCCCGGCGTATTGATTGGTCCATCATATTTCGGGCTTGCAGCCGGATCACGTTGTCATCTTGGCACGATGTTTCAGCTAACAAACATGCAGCCATCTTCAGGTGAGTACTCACCTGAAGATGGCTGCATGTTTGTTTAAAGTTTGTTAGAAGTCGTTAGGTGTTCTCATTCTCAAATACCCGATGAATATAGTAAGGTTAATTTGTGCGTAATGATCTGTGCTGTCCCAAGAAATATTCAGAGTTTCTAACTGTAAATCTTGCCTTACTGTGTTAAACCTTTAACATAAGATTACACCAGTTAATGAGTAGAATATAAAAGCGATTTGAAATTTTAAATTCGGTCAGTAGTTACATGAAATATAGAAAATCAAATTTTTGTTGCCCCTGAAAGCCGTTACGCAGTTAACCTACAACTGGGGCAGAGAGTCATGAACCATGAATGGGTTAGTAATATACAGTTATAATTAATCAAAATTTTTATAAGAATTTGCATTAAGATTTCTTAATTGTTCACAATGACGAGGGGAACACGGCAAGTGCCATAATACGATTTCCCAGAAACTTTGCTAAGTGGAGTTGGGGTCAAAATAAACGAACACGTGTTTCGGCTTATCCATACCCATATTCGACCGATTCTGACAAAATGACGGTCAAAGTTTGCGAAGTATTTTAATGCCGTTTAGCAAGGAATCAGTCCAGCCGAACCGGTGGTTCAGTGACGCTGGCACGGTTGCTTAGTGTGTTTGGCTGGCTGTCCTCTTTAATAAAAAAACGGAGTGAAGTATTCAACGATAAACTTGATGAGATATCATGTGACATCCGACCGGACCAAATGACCCAAATAATGTCGAAGACAATGAAAAAAAGTGGCTAGCGTCACGGCTTCACACTTTCGCGCCCCGTGTTCAAAACCCGATTATTACTTTTATTTTTGTTTCATTTACCTACCAATGATCATTGAAGATTACTACGCACATGTTTTCCAATGTATGCTGAAATAACGTTGTCCTTATTCATCTACTAACTGTAAATAAATGTAAATGTCGTGTGACTAGGGCCTCCCGTCGGGTAGACCGTTCGCCGGGTGCAAGTATTTCGATTTGACGCCACTTCGACGACTTGCGCGTCGATGGGGATGAAATGAGGATGATTAGGACAACAAAAAACCCAGTCCCTGAGCGGAGAAAATCTCCGACCTAGCCGGGAATCGAACCCGGGCCCATAGGATTGACATTCTGTCGCGCTGTCCACTCAGCTACCGGGGGCGGACATCTACTAATTGTATGCCTGGTGAATGAATTTAAAAAAACAATAAATGAATGGAAAAATTATTTGACATTGTTTTCAGTGTAATTCCCATAGTGTACCTTTATTCAAAATCAGTTGTAAGCGCCAATTTTCGGAAAAGTGATGTGTTACGCTTGGTTTGCCGCGAAATTATTGCCAACGCGTAAAATCTTCAGCAACGTTAACGACGTTACTTTCCCGAGTTGAGGAGATTCATACGGAAAATGGTCGTTGTGGCAAACCTGCCTTCACGTGATGCTCGTGGTGTTCGGAATTTCTATGTTTCGAATTATCTACTATCGGTGATCCGAGGGAATGAACCAAATCTTCCTGAAGAATAAAAATAAAAATAAATTATAACAATTAAGAATTGATATCAGAATGAAACATAAGAATATGAGAATTTAAAAAGTTCATAACCCCTGAAAGTACCATACACATATATATTATATAACAAATGTATGACAGTTATGGTGAGACCCAGCTGTAATTTACAATTAACATAACGCCCTTGTATCATCTAACTTGATTAGAAACATTCGTGTAGTAATATTCTACGGGGATGGGTAGTGAAGTATCAATGATCAACTTAATAAACACGAGTAAAATCAATAATCGTCTTTCGAACACTAGCTGTATTTAGCGTATCGCGTGCTATAGGGCATCTAAGGTACGTCCAAAGCTTTGACGATCGTTTTCTCAAAAGCAGTCGAGTATCTATGGATAAGCCAAGACGCTTGTTCATTTATTTTCACTCCTCTTCCACTGAGCGAATTTTCTGGGAAATCGGGTTACTGCACTTGCCATGTTCTCCTTGTGAGCATCGGTATTGTTGCGCTAATAACTTGGAAAAACAGCAGTTGATTGAGCTGCCAGAAATACTGTCCATTTCAGCCATGCAGTATCTGTCACCACCTGCTGCCAGTTGGAGAGGTACTCCACGCCTGTCGATGATGTGAAATTGGTCATCTAGCTGCTACTACTAGACACCGTCTTCGCTAGCTGTGGAACCAGCTGTAAGCCTAGGCCTGACCTCACCATAAGCTGAACTGGTGCCATCCTGCCAGGGGACCATCTGACGGTCGACTTCTGCCAACTACAGAGTGCCTACTTGGAGGACCACGGCTCATATCTCAGCCTAACTAGCTGTCAAGCTACCACCTCGCTATGCGGGGCACACTCTACCACTGCAGGCTTGCCCCTGCAAGCCACTGTCGCTGCCACCTACGCTGGTGACCTCGGTTCAGCTCTGCATTCTTGAGTACTTTCTGCACTGATTCGCACAGCTACACAGGGTGTCCGACTTCTGTGGAGACTGCCATAGCGGCGTGCTGCCTGTCTGCCTGTGGAGCTTATGCTGCTGTACGCTGCTGAAGTGCTGACCACGTAACCTCACCTCAGCTGCCCTCTCGATAGGGCGACACTGCGCACTGGTCGTTTCTTGAGGCCGTTTTCTGAGCTGAGCATCTTCCCTCTTTCGATACCAGCCTGTGTCTTCAGCGTGATGACCTCCAACTGGCCACACAATTGATGTGACTTTTGCTCAGAATAAACATATCATTGTAATTGTTGTTTTTGAGACTTGGCGTCGGACATCCACCTGGTTCCATGGACTCGCCTCCCTGGTAATCGTCACTCAACGACATCGCTATCGGTAGCAGATACCTAATTACACCATCCATCCCAGCATCCAACTGCAACTGGCGTCAGGTATGCTGCGCCGCTACAACTGGTGACAGAATTGGCTTCTGCCAATCACAGTCGGGAATGGATGATAGGATTTGGGACAACGTCGATAGCTGCGAATTACAGCATCGAGAACACAGTGGGTTGTGTGCAGCAGCTGTCTTTCTCTCCTTCTTGTGTGGTGTTGTCAAGTGTGATGGCAGAACGCATGGACTGGTGAAGGAATTTGAGAATGAAGTTTGTTAGGCCGGATGAAGACCTGGACTTACATCCAGTTAAGATGTGTGCAGTGTAGTTTGTTAGGCCACCCTGTACAGAATCAGCCCCAGTCACATGTTCTACATGCCGTCTGTTTGGGTATTATGCCAGCCAGTGACATGAATCCAGATGGCTGATGATCGGCTACAATGACTAGGTCTAATATTTTAGTGCTACTGTTAGCTAGACTTTTATTGCTCACATTTTCTCTGTTGTCATTCCTATTATTTTTCTTATGTTGGGCAGAGGCTCCATAACGACTGATTCAATGACATAGGTTCTTACCACCCCGGTAGCTGAACAGTCCTCACTGGAACAGGAAGCGCCGGCTGGGGTGGCCGAGCGGTTCTAGGCGCTACAGTCTGGAACAGACGAATCCTGCCTCGGGCGTGGATGTGTGTGCTGTCCTTAGGTTAGTTAGGTTTAATTAGTTCTACGTTCTAGGGGCTGATGACCTTAGAAGTTAAGTCCCATAGTGCTCAGAGCCATCTGAACCATTTTTTGAACAGGGAGCTCAGCTGAGAGCTGTTAGCACTGAATTGCATAAGCAGTCAGATGCTGTCAGAGGTCAGAGCCTCGTTCAGTTTGACTGATCCTATCTTCGACTCAGCTACCGCTTGATCTGTTCATTCTTTTTCGAGCAAGACAGGAAACTTTACAGAAGCTCTCCTGCGAACCTTGCAGAACTAGCACTCCTGAAAGAAAGGATATAGCGGAGACATGGCTTAGCCACAGCCTGGGGGATGTTTCCAGAATGAGATTTTCACTCTGCAGCGGAGTGTGCGCTGATATGAAACTTCCTGGCAAATTAAAACTGTGTGCCCGACCGAGACTCGAACTCGCGACCTTTGCCTTTCGCGGGCAAGTGCTCTACCATCTGAGCTACCGAAGCACGACTCACGCCCGGTGCTCACAGCTTTACTTCTGCCAGTATCTCATCTCCTACCTTCCAAACTTTACAGTTCTGCAGGAGAGCTTCTGTAAAGTTTGGAAGGTAGGAGACGAGATACTGGCAGAAGTAAAGCTGTGAGTACCGGGCGTGAGTCGTGCTTCGGTAGCTCTGATGGTAGAGCACTTGCCCGCGAAAGGAAAAGGTCCCGAGTTCGAGTCTCGGTCAGGCACACAGTTTTAATCTGCCAGGAAGTTTCATATCAGCGCACACTCCGCTGCAGAGTGAAAATCTCATTCTTCGAAAGGACCTGTCTGGCGATTAAAGTAGCCACAGCACTACAGGAAACAGATGCGATGACGAAAGTTCGTGACAGGAGAAACGCCTTCTCTAGTGATGTAAAGTGCAATCGCTGAGGAAGTTCAAGTCCCATGCGAAAAGAGTGCCGTCAACAACACCGTAAGAACTGTAAGAAATGTGGGATAGAGGGAGCGATATTGCATGAGTGAGAGGTATAGTGTAAAAGACGAAGTACAAATAATCAGTCGTTAAACAACAACGAGAATTCCAAATCCACCCGAACTGTGATTTGGTTGGAAAATACTTCAGCGTGCTCCGTACAGCCCAGATCTCCCACTGCGTGATTTTCACGTCACTGGCGACCTGAAAAAAGACATGCGTGAACGTAGGTTTCAGTCGGGTACGGTTGTGGATCGGTAAGCAGCTTACCGCGTTCTGCGAAACAGGAGTTGATCGTCTAGTCTCCCAGTCTAATAACTATCTTAACGGGTATTGTGATTACTTTTGAAAGGAACCAGTTCAGTGTCGCGTTTTCGCAAGTGTTCGGTTTTCATATGACTGCCCCTCACAGGTTAAGTGGAGTGGGGGATAATGATGTACTATAGCTAGGTTCAGTGATGTTAAATTTTCAGGTTGGAGTGAAGTGACTGCAGAAATGTGTGGAAGTTTTTCCCCATATAGGTGAAGGGTAATGCTTGATTCTAGGGTTAGATTTGAAGTTGACCTTGGTCAACGCACGGTGAAACTTGGCGGAACATGATTCCATATGGAGGAAACTGATGTCTATGATGTTCTGTCACAAAGGTCATCAGGCATGAAAGACAAACGAATTAAACTGTATGTTAAGTCATTAAGACTCAATCCGCATAACAAAGTGCCGTAAAAACAGGGAAACTAATTTGGGTAAATGTAGGGATGGCACTTCTCGAAAACTTGTTGTGTGTGGTAGAACCACTGATAGAAAACGATTAATCAGTTGAAAAAAATGAATTGATCGTGTGGCATTGTTGGCCGGGGAAGATCGGCCATAGGGTGCAAGTCTTATTTCAGGTGACACCACATTGGACAACTTGCGCGTCGGTGATGATGCTGAGAACAACACAACACCCAGTCCACAGGCGGAGAAAATCTCCAACCTGGCCGGCAGCCGAACCCGGGTCTACTGCATCGTAGGCAGGCACGTTACCACTCAGATAAGCACGAGAACTGAGTAATAAAATAAAGAACAATGTTTTGTGAACAGGGCTATTGTATTCATACAGGAAATAAGTAAAGAATGAGTAGTGTTCATCAGTGTGGATAATTTTGGTATCAATGGCTTGAGTGTGTTGAAGAGGTTATAGGTAACCAGTTTAGAGGTTATAGACATTGCTCATTGCCAGCAACCACAGACGCAGGAAAAGATTCCAATTAGGAATCAGTCACTTGTGTACCGTGATTCATACAGAGTGCTCCATCATATACAACTGATAATGGAAGAATTTATTAACTAGCAACTATGCAGTTCTGTCTTTCAGAAAAGTACTAGTGTATGGGGTGCCGTCAAAGTGAAGTAAACATCTTTGGATAGTAAGAAAAAATATTCTGATGCAATTACAAATATCTAATTGCACGGACTCATATACAATATCAAATATCACCGAAATACTGTACAACTGTCGGTCGGAGTGGCCGTGCGGTTCTAGGCGCTACAGTCTGGAACCGAGCGACCGCTACGGTCGCAGGTTCGAATCCTGCCTCGGGCATGGATGTGTGTGATGTCCTTAGGTTAGTTAGGTTTAATTAGTTCTAAGTTCTAGGCGACTGATGACCTCAGAAGTTAAGTCGTATAGTGCTCAGAGCCATTTGAACCATTTGAACTGTACAACTTAGGACAACATAGATATTTTTGCACAACTGATCTAAGATGGGGATATCACCAATTGGAAGTATTACCAGAGGAGCGACCAAAACCTTCACTGGGTTCTTACCAGCACCGGCAGGTACCGTTTGGTTTGAAAAATGCACCTACCACGTTTCCGAGATAGTTGGTGTAGTTTTAAGAGGGTTGAAACCGAAACAACGTATGGTGTATCTTGATGATATTAGTGCTTCCAAAGGATATGAAACAATATGTGCAATCGTTGAGAGGAAGTTAAAAAAATGAATTCACTACAGCTGACCCTTGGCATCCAGAAGAGCCATTTTACACGAAAGGAACTGAATTTCTTGGTACACATTATTAGCCATGATGGTGTAAGAACAGATCCAAGGTTACTGAACACTGTTCAAATCTTTCCTACATCTCAAACGAGTACGCAATTACATTCGTTTTTGCGATTGACTAATTACTATAGGAAGTTCGTAATGTGACTTGCAGATATAGCATGACCACACATACATTTTAAAAAAAAAGGCGTGAAGTCCCAATGGACACCAGAGTGTGAAACTGTACTTGTAAAATTTCAAGAAGTATTAAGAACTACTCTGATGTTGAGCCTTCAAGATTATGAAAAGGAATTGGAAAAATTGGAAATTTGGTCTTACGGGACCAAACTGCTGAGGTCATCGGTCCCTAAGCGTACACATTACTTAATCTAAATTAAACTAACTTACGGTATGGACGACACACACACCCGTGCCCGAGGGAAGACTCGAACCTCCGACGGGGAAAAGGAATTCGTTTCATCATTTGGTGCTAGCAACCATGCGGGGGATTGCGTTTTAAGTCAAGAAATAAGTGGCATCCAGTAGCTCAGGCATCACGGCAGTCGGACAAAGCCGAAAAAAATATGCTATCACTGAAAAAGACGTGTTAAGTTTAATATACAACGTAACACACTTCCATTGCTACTTATACAGGACAAAAATTAAGCTAATGACAGGCCACGCAGCATTAAAATAGTTGCTGGAGTTGAAGGATCCATCGAGTAATCGTAGGCGATGTGGTGATCACAAATATCTCATTGCACAGACAATTACATACTCATACACAATACCAAATATCACGGAAATTCTGGACAACCTGGGACACCATAGATATTTTTCCACAATAAACCTAAGGCGTTGGTATCATCAATTGGTATTAGTACCATAGGACCGAACAAAATCTACATTCACAGTTCCGTGGGGTCATTACCAGTATCGGTATCGAAGTGACTAACTTCGGCTTCTAAGCGATAATAGTGCAGATGCGCTTAGCAGGAAAACTGGTGTGGTGCTGACAATGGCTCATAAGTCTTGCAGAGTGGCATACAGTGCAGGCTATTGATGCAGAGTGCCAACTTTTCACAACGGAATTTGCCACTGGTGGTGGGATATATTGCAGGAAATGGGACCTGTGGCAGTGCCTACCACAATATGGTAAGAAGTATTATACTAATCACATGGTGATCATGGGGTATCTGGTCATGGGGGACGTAAGACCGCAGACCAAAGAATATATGAACACTATCGATAGACAATAAATAAACAAGACCTGGAACAGTAAACATAAAACTGTGTGCCATGTACACAATGTGTAAATTTAAATCATCGACATGCGCCGCTTCAGAGGTTGCCAGAGGCTACTAAAGCTTTTGAAATGATCAGAATGAAAATTCTGAGATCTTTTAGTCAGACACCAGCAGGAAACTGCTACGTTCTGACATTTACGGATCATTTCTCTTGCAAAGTGGCAATGATCGGTATTCCGAAACAAGCCGGCAATGTAGCACATGTGATGGTAAACAACTGGTTGCTAAAGTTTGGTGTTCCGGAGGCAATATTTACGGATCAGGGCACCAACTTGATGTCAGAACTGATGAATATATTATGTCACTTATCATGTTTTCGAAAATCAAGAACAAGCCCATTACATCCACAGGCTAACAGAAAGACACGTGAATAACCATCATAACAAATCCCGTGAGAGCACAGGTGTGTCACCATTTGAGGAGTATGGCAGGGAAATGCCTTCCTCATTTGAAGTAATTAAACTGAAAGTGGGGAATGAATGGTGAACCTGTGTAAAATTTTGCAAATACGTTGAAAGAAGTGCGTAAACTGATATGAAAAGCTAGTACCAAGCCATTAGACCATCAAGAAGGATTGGATAAATGCAATGCTAAGTTGTCGGATTATCACGTAGGGCAATGGTTGATACTGACAAGCCCGTAGACTCCAAAGTGTAGAACTAAAAAGTGTTAGGCACGTTCATCCTTATAGAGATGCACTGATTTATTGCCTCCTGTGATGGCAGCACTCTCTCGGATGGAGGGAGAGGGTAGATAGAGAAAGAGGAGACCAGACGAACCCAAACAAACTATATGTACGATTCCATATGCATTGAGACTGTGGGAGGAGAAGTAGTATATTTAGATGCTTAATTTTTGTGTATTTACGATGTAACGGTAGCCGGCGACGTCAGGTGATGGGAGTGAGTTTTTTATATGTTTGGGGTTGTAGTATAAGGTGTTGATCATAGACGATGGACCTGGAACAAGTGAGAAAGATTGACTGCAACTTCCTTTCCTGAGGTAACTGTGGTGTCACCGCGACACCACACTTGCTAGGTGGTAGCCTTTAAATCGGCCGCGATCCGTTAGTATAAGTCGGACCTGCGTGTCGCCACTACTAGTGATTGCAGACCGAGCGCCGCCACACGGCGGGTCTAGAGACACTTCCTAGCACTCGCCCCAGTTGTACAGCCGACTTTGCTAGCGATGGTTCACTGACAAATTACGCTCTCACTTGCCGAGACGATAGTTAGCATAGCCTTCAGCTACGTCATTCGCTACGACCTAGCAAGGCGTCATTATCATTTGCTATTTATCTTGTGATGCATGTACCGTCAGACCGATGTTCACCAATTATGGATTAAAGTTAAGTATTCCAGAAGCTCCGTACTTTTTTTTACTAGACTCAATTCCTTTAACTGTTCCAGACCTCACGCCAGCCTGCGTGAGCTTAAACGCGTGCCTTTCGGCTATCTCCTAGTGGCTTCGCTGTCTTGCCAAGTCACAACAGTAACACCATAAACAACGATGACCCTGGGGTATATCATAGTCTTGGCAGTGCTACGTCTCTGCAGCTGCAAGTGGTTAAGCACACTAGGGCTGTTGATAAATATCAATACACCGATAAATCGATGTTCTTTCCTAAAAGTTTCGATATGTATCGACGAAAATTTTCCCGAAATGTCAATATATCGATACAAAAGTGGCAGTATCGAGTGCCGATGTTTTTATTTTATGTTTTTTCGTGGTTTTGGAAAAATAGTTGAAGTTGTTCTTTTGAAATGGTAGTAAAATGGTTGTAAAACATAATTTTACTTTTACTGTATGAAGAAGTTTTACTACTTTTTGAGCTTTCATCACATCCACTCCTTCTCGTTGAGTGTGTGAACCAAGTATATGTAGCACAAAAGAAGTAGTCCGGCTGTACTAGGGGCTGGCGGTGTGGATAAAATGTAAATATCGTGTGACTAGGGCCTCCCGTCGGGTAGACCGTTCGGCGGGTGCAAGTCTTTCGATTTCACGCCACTTCGGCGACTTGCGCGTCGATGGAGATGAAATGATGATGATTAGGACAACACAACACCCAGTCCCTGAGCGGAGAAAATCTCCGACCCAGTCGGAAATCGAACCCGGGCGGTGTGGATGGAATAACTAGACTCCCGATCTGAAAAAAATTGCACATCAGTTGCGTTAAAAAAACAATTTTAATGCAACTAGTATACTATTTCTTTAAAGCTGCATCCTTCAAAAACAGTTGCTGAATATGATGAACAAAAATCAGAATGCCGAGATTGGTCTTTGCGGTGGGCCGAGACGTGTGAGGGGAAATGCTGACGCAACCGTCTCTCGGGGTTACGAACATAAACTGCAACGCTTAGCTTCACCACGCAATTTTGACGCTGCAAAAGACTGGTCGCTGGCGTTGGAAGAAATGAAATAAACAGGGAAATCGACATGAAGTGTTCCAGACAAATCCGATATGTGACGAAACAGGACGACGGACCCATCGCACACTTTTTACTGTGCTACTTACATGCAATTAATACTGTCTGCAAACTGCTTATCGCCAAGCGTGAGCGTGCATCATTTTCCTTTCAGTTTTGCTTTGAGGGGGATAGACAGGTTGCTAGCATGTTGATATACAGAATAGCTAATAATAAATAACTACCGAAATATACAGCTCTAAATCCTGCAGTATATTCGCAATGCACAGCCGATGTTTTATAGGCCGTTTAGTTGAATTTTTCCGTCGATATATCGATACCTTTTTCGATGTATCGAGAGACAATAGACATCTTTTTAAATGCCGGTATGTCGGATTCCCGATATTTTTAAAAATAACAGCAATTCTAAAGCGCACTGTAAAACTGGCAACTGGGGGGAGGGGAGGGGTAATTCTCTCCTGACTAGACGTCATTGAAACCAGCCATCACTGGATGCTAAAACTAATATGTGGGAAGTGAGAAACGAAGTACAGAGACTGAAAGAAGTGCCCTCGGAACTGCACCTTGAGAATGACAGGAAGGGGGGGGGGGGGTGTCATACAGGGAGGGTACCAGGGATTCAGCCTCTCCTACGAACTCCTACGAGATTATTTACTTCAAGCTATGGATTTGGATTTGGTGCTGCATACATTACGACGATGGAAGATGATGATGAGTTCCCATACTCCGGGGAGCGTAGGGGACGATGCCGGAGACCCGCACCGCAGACTAGGCAAGGTCTTAGCGGAGGTGGTTCGCCATTGCCTTCCTCCGACCGCAATGGTGATGAATGATGATGATAAAGACGACACAACATCCAGTCATCTCGAGGCAAAGAAAATCCCTGACCCCGCCGGGAATCGAACCCGCGATTCCGTGCGCGGGAATCGAGAACGCTACCGCAAGACCACGAGCTGCGGACAGACGATGGAAGAGAAGTTGTTAGACGCAGGAGGTAGGATTTTGAGAACTGCATTCCGGACTGTGAATATCACTGATGTATGAAGACTCAGTGACAGTTCAGCACAGGTGAAGAGAGTAGTGGAAGGTTGTAAGGATCTAACGGAACAGCACACCACACCAGCTAACGAACCGAGAGCATGGAGTGTTGAACAACAACAGGATGCTATTAAGGCTAACGTCAAAGTTAACGTATTGTAGAAAAATGGCCAGCAATACGGTTAGCCTGGTTTTTAGCATTGCACAGACCCATTTAGACCTACTGGACACCAGGGCGGTTGTAGAAAGACTCTTACAAACACTGGCGGACAGTATAGGGGATACCTGAGTGGACGTAGTAGGGTTACAAGAAGCCAGACACCATGCGGTACATGGGCATCTAAGCCCTACATTGCTGCCACCATAGCAATTCCTGACTGGCCAACGTAAGGGACAAAAAGAACTACTGGCTACATTGGAACTCATTGCTACTCCGGATGTGAAAACCTTGCAATGGTAAAGACACCACCTTGCAATGGTAAAGATCGACACCGACCACTCTCGACTATATGTTCTGGTCTGACTCCCGATAGTAAGCACCAGCGCCCGTTATTAATGCTATACAACCCGCCAGTACGCACTGAGATCGCCGCGCGGGGTAGCCGTGCGGTCTCAGGTGCGTCGCCAAGGTTCGCGTGGCTCTCCCCGTCGGAGGTTCGAGTCCTCCCTTGGGCATGGGTATATGTGTTGTACTTAGTGTAAGTTAGTTTAAGGTAGATTAAGTAGTGTGTAAGCCTAGGGACCGATGACCTCAGCAGTTTGGTCCCATAAATTTCCAAATTTTTCCCACTGAGGTTGGAGACGCTGGGAAAGTATTTACAAATATGAATGAAGGAGGTGTTACTCATGTCATCAGGAGGCATAAAAGTATGTATTAATGTTAAAGGCCGAACTCCAGGCTGTTGGCGGGAGCAAGTCACGATATGCGCTCACCAAATGATCCATGCTGCTGCAGGAGCACGTGAGGTACAGTTATTTCTAGGAGTGACAAAAGCAGCAACACTATTTTCAGAGAACAGGGATGCACTGGATACATTCCACGTACTAACCACTTGTAGTTATCACGAACTGTTATGAGCAGCGTCGACCGAAGTGTGTGGAACTGTCGGAGCTGCGAGACAGCGATATATTAATTATATATACTTCTCGCGACCAACTTTTAATCTCCCAGCTGAAAACCTAACTTACCTCAACAGAACCTTAGAAACTGATCTTCTCCACTCTATAGATGAGGTAATACCAACTGAGAGCACATGACTAGAGAGCAGATGTTTCACCACAAGCAGCAGTATCACAGTTAACAACGCCACAGAGTCATTGTGATAGAAGCTTCCACTTCATGCAAAATTGTGGTCTTAACGGTTGTCTGTGCAGCCTATGTCTCCATGTACACAAAATTTCGACCAAACTAGTCACCATTAATAAATAGTGGTTAATTAAATACGCAGCCAGTGAACGTTGTGGTTCAAGCTGAGTTAGGTGGAGGGAAACTTGACTGGAATGTATTCATGTAAGACTGTAAATAGTGTACCGCGTCATTTGCAGAGTCATTGCCAGTTTGCGATCAGGTGGACTGGATCTCCCAAAGAGAGAAGGCGTTCTGAGACACTGCTTCTGTCACTCAGTAGTCGAAGAACCGTGGCCAGGTCGACACAAAAAAAAGTCACCACGCGAGGGTGCAAGAAGCATTAACAAAGGGAAGAAGGCAAAAGTTAGCTGGAGTGCTTTCGCAAGACGCCACAAGCAGAGTCTGACAGCCCACCAAAAACCGCTGCCAGGGTGGTAGGAAAACTAATATCGTGCAAGTCCACAAGCAGACTGCAGCTGCAGCAAACTGGATTTCGTCACTCTCCAGGCCCGGCCCTCGGTTGCTTCCTCATTCTATTTGACGAGGACTGTTGGCGCGAGAAACCTTTGGTGGACCGAGCTGTCATAAATATTACCCATTTTGGTCAAGCAGTACCTGTGGCTGCCTGCCACCAGTTATGGGAGGTGCTCGTAACTCATCAACGAATTAAAATGGCTCACGTAGCTGTTACTATTAGGTGGCTTTTTCACTAGCTCCGAAACTACCGGCTCCGCTTTGGCCTGATGCTACCAGAAGTCAAACGATGCCTCTAGCCGACTCCTGCCAACTTCAGGGTGGCCACCTGCTCAAAATATTGACTAACTGCCAAGCTGCTGCCTACCTGTGCGGGCACACTCAGTCACTGCGGGCACTTCCCTGCAGGCCACTGTCGTTACCATTTGTTCTGGGATTCTCTGGCCAACTCTTCGTTCTCGAGTGCTTTCCGGACTAAGTTTCCCAGCTGCAAAGGGGTGCTGACCACGTAACCTCACCTCAGCTGCCGCTCGCCCAGCAGGGGGACACCGCGCACTGATCGTTCGTCACTTAAGCCGTTTTCAGAGTTGAGCATGTTTCCCCGCACGAGACTAGCCTGCGTCTACGAGACGCTGACCACCGCCTGGCAAAACTACGATTCATGTATCTTTAGCTCGAAAGAAAGAGATTAATGTAATTAGCGTCGGACATTTACTTGGTTCCATGAACCAGCCGCCTCGATTTTCGTCACTCCACGCCATCACTAATCATAAAAAATTCACTTTTTTTAATGTTATTCATATTAAGTCTCCATACGTTGCTAGTAATCCACCCGAATTTTCAGATCGACATCTGTGAAATATTGACTCATCCTCTGGCTGGTTGAAGTGGTTGAAGTGGCTCTGAGCACTATGCGACTTAATTTCTGAGGTCATCAGTCGCCTAGAACAGAACCAATTAAACCTAACTAACCTAAGGACATCACACACATCCATGCCTGAGGCAGGATTCGAACCTGCGGCCGTAGCGGTCGCTCGGCTGCAGACTGTAGCGCCTAGAACCGTACGGCCACTCCGGCCGGTATCCTCTGGCAAAAATGAGAATTAGTGAGAGGCCAAGTCTCCAGAACAGATAAAAAGATCTTCTAAGTATGATCGTATGATCTTTCTGAACAGTTTCCTCAGAGCTATGTGAAAGCGCAAAAACAACGAGAGGTTGATTTGAGCTGATGGTAGCTAGTAACTTCCGAAAGCCAGTGTGCAATATAAAGATCTCCACAGTTTGTTAATCTTATGAAAGAACAAGCATTGTATTGGCTCCCTCTGTAGCAAAGACAAACCACAAATTATACGTCAGATTGCGTTTTGTTGAAAGAATGTAGGACGGTAACATTACTATGATTTGTCGTCCTGTCAACGGCGACGTCTATAGAAACAGGCTACATGCTAAGATTGGACCAGCAGAGGATATGAAATTGTCTTTTCAGAGGAACCTTTCTGGCAATCACCGAAAGAGGTACAGGGAAACTACAGGTAGCCTAAAATGGACGGCAAGAAGGGTGACTTCAACCCTTCTGTTGACGAATACGGTTCCAACGCCTCAGTTACTGCGTTGTCCTGCCTTTTCGTAGAGAAAGTTGAGTTTAAAAACGCTACGACTTTGCCTAAGGTTATTTAGAAAACTTCCTTTCTGTTTTTGTCACCCGTTCCTATCTGAAACTCGTCGTCATCTCTGGTTCTTATGAACGTTACAAAACATAATGACGCAACGTTGCCAGAGCTAGTCAATCCAGTTTCTTGTTTTCTTTTATAAATTGGTGAACACCTTTAACAATAGTTTTAAGTAGAACATTTAGAGCAAATCCAAATCAGGTGAATACCACACTGAGCTGCCATTTTCAGCCTATGCTTCCACGAAGTAAAGTCAAGTAACTCTAATATATTTGTGAAAGAAAAATTAACGCAGCAACTGAAGATTCTTTTGAAATATAAAGTTAAATATGTGTGGAATATTTCCATTGAATTTCAGAGGAAATGGTGGTACAACTTATGTAACTGATATGGAATATCTCTGTTGATCCACTTGGGCGCGGGACAGCGGCTGGTCAAATATTTAACAAGAAAATCGCCAAACAGCCGTGTGATCTGAGAAGTTATTTATTTTATTTTCACAACCAGTTTCGGCAATTCAATATGCCATCTTGAGGCCCCATATGCACCTCCTGTATAGACATTCAAACGTATCGATATTGTCATACTGGAGCCATCAGTATCTGGATGTCGCGAATTCGTATTTGAAGTGTTTTCTTCGAAGACTTGACAACTTGGAGTTGTTCTATTCAAACGCATCGATATTGTCATACCGGAGTCATCACGTTGTGAATTCATATTTCAAACTTTCTTCGAAGACGTGACAACTTGGAGCTGTTCTCATCTTCGAAGGAAGCACTTGAAACACGGACTCACGACATCCAGAAAGCCAATATCGATATGTTTGAATAGATAATGTGCGTATTGGGCCTCAGGATGAATAACTGAAACTGGTGGTGAAAATGAAATAACTTCTCAAATCGCACGGCTGTTTGGCAATTCTCCTTGTTGGAAGAGAAGTGGAATATGAATACTCTAACAACCCCGTGTGTCATATGATTTTAAGTGAGTGACACTGTTTTGAATGATGTAAAGGTTGTCACTGATTTGTGCGTTGTTAGGGTGGTGTGAGTCGTTAGTTAATAGCTTTAGTCTGAGCGAAGAGCACTTAATGGTAGGTAGGAACTAGGACGGTGTTTGCTGTAGTATGCAGGTTGGAACTGCACAGCAACCGTAGTCGTGAATGGCAACAAAGGTGCCGGTGAATTAGCAATCAGGCGTGCTACTGAGAACAAAGGCAGTGGCGAGTTGCATACTAAGAAACTAGTAGTCGAGCAGGGGCTTGTATAATGACTGTGAGTGCTGGGGCCAATTAACAAATGGGAAACTATTAAGCCGTTTGTTTCGGAATAATCATCGCCTGCAGCTGTAACGACGTAACCAATTAATAAATGTAGGACCAACGAGTGAATATGATACCAAAAGCAAGCAAAGCGCCGCCATCTGGCTCTGATAGCTCAATCTGCACCGACCGACAGCATTGTTGTTCTCTGCCAATGACGTCATGAGGTCATTCGATGCGGTATGGAAGGGTGTGGGGCCAGCTCAGCGCTGTCCAGACCATTGTCGGCTTTCTTGCTTCTGACACAAGCAACTTCTCAATAGGCATCACGGGAGTAAGTGCACCCGATTCTATTTCTCCCACCTAGGAAAAACACCCGATAGTACCAGACATGGAATCCAGCTCCTCTGCATTGTACTCAGACATGCTGACCACTTTTTTGGTTTTATTTCTTTACATCTGTTTCTTCGTCACTTTTCGTCAGTAGTTCTGTGCAGATGCTGCGCGACGTCTTTCAAACTCCATTGATAACAACTTGACTCAGTCTTTTTACTGCAGAGGATGACAGTCCTCTCACCGAACACGTTAAGCTACCGTGCCAGCGACCACTGAGCTACGGAAGCGCACAAAGGATATGATAAACAGGATCTACAATAATGTCAGCTAATTACCAGATCATCTTCCCATATCTCCTATTAGGAACCCATAAAATCATATCGGGAAAATACATGTAGAAGGTAGATATTCATAGTCGTTGTTTACTTGCCTCGTTGGACATGTGGTTTATGTAACTTAGTCTATGATCATGATTTTCTGCCTACGTTTCGGCTCTTGCTGCTGGAACGTCGTAAGAGGAAATGAACGTAAGTGTAAAAGTCTCTTGATAAAGGATATCTTGTACACCATGAGCTGCCCTTCAAAACTGTCTATTTGCCAGATCGGTATTCCGGCATCATCAGTGACATAGGATAATGGTTCAAATGGCTCTGAGCACTACGGGACTTAACTGCTACGGTCATCAGTCCCCTAGAACTTAGAACTACTTAAACCTAACTAACCTAAGGACAGCACACAACACCCAGCCATCACGAGGCAGAGAAAATCCCTGACCCCGCCGGGAATCGAACCCGGGAACCCGGGCGTGGGAAGCGAGAACGCTAGCGCACGACCACGAGATGCGGGCGACATAGGATAAATAATGTATCATATCGATCACGATAATACAGAATATTTTGTATGCACTACAGTGGAAACATATGACTGCTTACTCCTCTTGCAAATAACAGAATCTAAGCAAGTTAAGAAGCGATTTACATTCTAACAGAATTATAGTAATTGATACTTGAGAATAAAGCTACATAACGACAGCATGTGATCGGTAAATAATGTTTCATTTTGCGATAAGGAGAGCAGTCACAAAAATTCTTAGGGCAGTATGAGTGTAACTGTTTTTAGTATATCATACAGTGCGTTTTTTTTTTCTCAGTTTAGGTTAGTGAGTAGGTAATTACTGTTAACTCTGTACTGGCTTTCTTGAACCGATAGTTAGCATTTTTCGAAGCCCTTATTTATTATTTTATTTTGCCTAACTGGTCAGAGCATTTGTGCCCTTTCTTGCATGGAAAATGGAATCACACTTATTATAATTATATAACAACCTATTCCGTAATTTTTTTCAGTCTGTGAAGATTAACTCCGTTAGCAATTTGTAGACATTTGTGTTTATGGTATTGTGAAAAAAAGTCGTGTGGATTTATTTGGTATTGTAGAAGTGCTGCTCGCTTGTATAGCTTTAATTTTTTTTTGCTTCGTTTTAAATATCACCTATCGAAATTCTTAGGTAAAAAACGTAATTTTATTAGTTTATCATAGAATGTGATATTATTAGCCCAGAGGATTAATGGCTTCTCCATGAAGGATCATAATTGTCTGTGATCGTTTGCGTGTTTTATGTTTAACACTCCTATGACTATCTTGGCTAGTTCTAGTTCGTCAACAGAACACGCAGCCAGGAGGCTATCGGATTATCCATTGTAAATTACCACTACTGTTCGGTAACAGACAAGTTATTCTCGACACCAACAAGTATATATGCCTTAGTACTTCTGAAAAGTCTGGAACTGAGCGACCTCTACGGTCGCAGGTTCGAATCCTGCCTCGGGCATGGATGTGTGTGATGTCCTTAGAGTAGTTAGGTTTCAGTAGTTCTAAGTTCTAGGGGACTGCTGACCTCAGATGTTGAGTCCCATAGTGCTCAGAGCCATTTTTTGATCTTCTTAAAATCCTACTTCTGAACAACCAAATCCAATGCACAGACTATGAGCATCTGACATATCACAAATCTTGCGAAAATAATGAATTCGAGTGACAAAAATATAGCCACAACTAGAGAAAACATTAAAAAATAGAATTAAAATTCACTCCCACTCGCTGCGCAGGATAGCCGCACGGTCTGGGGGGGTCTTGATACGGTTCGTGCGGCTTCCCCCGTCGAAGGTTGGAGTCCTCCCTCGGTCATGGGTGTGTGTGTGTGTTGTCCTTAGCGTAAGTTAGTTTAAATTAGATTAATTAGTGTGTAAGCCTAAGGACCGATGACCTCAGCAGTTTGATCCCATAGGAAATTTCCACAAATTTCCAATTTTTCCACTCACATTCAAATACAATGACAAAACAGCGTAAATTTCGTAACAATAACAGTAATACTACAGGTGTATTGCTAATTCCAACAATAGTGAGCATTCCAGGACTTCCTCACAAAAGTCTGCAAATTTTGTGAGTTAATTAAATATATATTTTGACTGAAATTTACTTGCCGTCATAAATTATTAAAAAATGACAATGAGTGTTTGTGATGACGCATAGCTAATCAGTGTAATCATGCAGATCTAACAAGACGAATTTTGATAATATTTTAAAACATACTAGTTAACACTTCAGCCATTGATTCAAGATCATTCGGAAAGGCACTGTAAAACTTTTGGAGGTCGAGATTTGAAGACTAAATTTATTAATACGTGTCGCCTCGTGAGTTGCGACTCTCAATTCTTACAAATCAGTATTTTTCTTATGTATTCTCTTGTTTGCCCACTGGCAAATCACACCAAAGCTATAATGTTATTCTATTTTTGGCGTCATTATGGAGCACAAACCAGAAGCTAAACTGTGGGAAAAATAATGTGTAAAGATGACACAATAGATGTCATTATTGTTCCAGACGCAGTTTTATTGTGGACACAGCTACTAAACGTAACTCTCGTTGGTCTCAAGTTATCGTTGCTAACTTTAACTTAGATTTCCAAACACAATTTCCCCGATTACCGTCATTCTTTACCAAAACATGTTTTACATTATGAACAATTCCCAAAGTACACTGACAAAATTTTCCAGTCATAACTCATTAATATGTGGGAAGGACGTTGTACTCCATTCTTACATATTTTTTAATTGGTTTGTAGAATGTTTTAGCGTTAATCTCATTTTCTACACTTTGAGAGCTCTGTTAGACATGGCTCATACTAGGAAAAATTATTGGTTAATTCTTTAGTTTTGTTGGTCTAATGACTCACATGCAGCGGAGGTCCACCATGGATGCCTTTTCCCACGCTTGTATCTGTAATGGTAACGTAACGTTAGCTTTAAACTTCTTCCTTCAGCCAGAGATAATATTTTCCTGCTTTCCTATGTAGCATAGCTAACCCACTTTTCTTTCCTTTTGCTGATTCTTTATTGCCGTTACTCAAACAGAACTAACGAATGCATCCCATGTGCTACCAGTTCTGTTAAAAATTTGCTTTCTGTTCCCTAAGTCTAGTGCGCCGCCACTGATTGGTTCTCAGCGGCCCCTCCCCGCAGCACAGGAGGAAGAACGACATCACCCATTAGGGAGGCAGAGAATTAGGCATTTTAAAACACCATTTGTCGCGTCCCAGACGTGAATGTTGTCGGGGACTGACGAACAGGGGCTCACTAGAAGTGAATTAACCGGTTGTCGTATGTGAGAGGGAGTCTTACACTAGCTACTCCTCCTTGCAAAACAGAGTATAGACTGGGAGGTAGCTTGAAATGATCTCAACAAGAAATGCTTTACAATTCCTAGTCTATTTCATACTATGGCTTGTCATCTGCTACTCACTGGGTGGACTCCGTACCCACAAATAGACCAAGTACTCATACAGAGACCGTGATTTGCATCGTTCCATCTATACTGAATATCATTGTTAACGGGTACTGTACCTACACTATGACAGACTACCTCAATGCTAGTTCCTTTTGGATCTTCTGGCAGCTCTAACTCCCTGACTCTAATCCTCTATTTCTGTCACACTCGCTCGAGAAGTGCCATACTCCCTAATGTTGTTCAGCCTTCCCCTTTAATCCCCGTCAGTCCCTTACATGACTTGATGCTGAAGGCGTCTTGCCTTATCATTGGTTCCGATTTCCACTCGTCTTTATTAACTTTCCATAGGCTGGGTAGAGGGGGAGAGTAGTGTTTCGGTATACTGCGTTTCTAGACAATTATTGCCTTCGCATGACGTTTAGGTCCCCTTTCCAAAAAGCCTCTCTTTCCTCCTCTAGCCCTCTGCTCGCTGTCATTTTGTAAAATTTTCCGTTCTCATATTTTGCTCTAGATGTGTACTGAGTATACTTGACAAGGATACAATGTGATGCTGCTGTGCTCTCATCCCATCCGGTGGCCACCGCCAACCGGTGCCAGTTGTGTGTGGCCCTTCGAGTGACCCCTGACACCCCGTTGATTCCCGCTACGCATTGAATCTCACTTACTTTTACGTTACAAGACTTGGTCCTCTTCCTCTGTGGATATGGCATCTACCCAGCCCAGGTAGTAGATGTTACTCTGGAGAATAGCGTCTATTAAAGCTTTCATTTACAGTTAACATGTTCATTTTTTACAATCATGAAAGTTTCATCACACTTGGTATGGCCACAACTATGATTTTTAGAACAATTACATAGGTAAAGCAAAAATTTTCATTACACGTTACAATGTTACACTTTTTGGTACACGGTAGTAAAATTTTGCTTTTCATACTTAACAGTTTCCCTTAGCATCTTAAACTAGAAAGTTTATTTCCTTAGTCGTCGTCTATTTCTAAAAGAAATCGAATGCTGAGGTCTTTGTGGACTTCTTTCATAGATTACTATTTCCTGTTAAGATGTCGTCTATCCAGGAAGCTTTCTGCTTCTTGAATTCCTTGATTTACTATGGTGATTCGTACACATATCTTATTGTAACAATCACTGTCATCAAAATATTTCCAAATTATCATAAAATATTCTTTACATCTACATCTACATCCATACTCCGCAAGCCACCTGACGGTGTGTGGCGGAGGGTACTTTGAGTACCTCTATCGGTTCTCCCTTCTATTCCAGTCTCCTACTGTTCGTGGAAAGAAGGATTGTCGGTATGCCTCTGTGTGGGCTCTAATCTCTCTGATTTTATCCTCATGGTCTCTGCGCGAGATACGTAAGAGGGAGCAATATACTCCTCGGTGAAGGTATGTTCTCGAAACTTCAACAAAAGACCGTATCGAGCTACTGAGCGTCTCTCCTGCAGAGTCTTCCACTGGAGTTTATCTATCATCTCCGTAACGCTTTCGCGATTACTAAATGATCCTGTAACGAAGCGCGCTGCTCTCCGTTGGATCTTCTCTATCTCCTCTATCAACCCCATCTGGTACGGATCCCACACTGCTGAGCAGTATTCAAGCAGTGGGCGAACAAGCGTACTGTAACCTACTTCCTTTGTTTTCGGATTGCATTTCCTTAGGATTCTTCCAATGAATCTCAGTCTGGCATCTGCTTTACCGACAATCAACTTTATATGATCATCCCATTTTAAATCACTCCTAATGCGTACTCCCAGATAATTTATGGAATTAACTGCTTCCAGCTGTTGACCTGCTATATTGCAGCTAAATGATAAGGGATCTTTCTTTCTATGTATTCGCAACACATTACACTTGTCTACATTGAGATTCAGTTGCCATTCCCTGCACCATGCGTCAATTCGCTGCAGATCCTCCTGCATTTCAGCACAATTTTCCATTGTTACAACCTCTCGATATACCACAGCATCATCTGCAAAAAGCCTCAGTGAACTTCCGATGTCATCCACAAGGTCATTTATGTATATTGTGAATAGCAACGGTCCTACGACACTCCCCTGCGGCACACCTGTAATCACTCTTACTTCGGAAGACTTTTCTCCATTGAGAATGACATGCTGCGTTCTGTTCTCTAGGAACTCTTGAATCCAATCACACAATTGGTCTGATAGTCCATATGCTCTTACTTTGTTCATCAAACGACTGTGGGGAACTGTATCGAACGCCTTGCGGAAGTCAAGAAACATGGCATCTACCTGGGAGCCCGTGTCTATGGCCCTCTGAGTCTCGTGGACGAATAGCGCTAGCTGGGTTTCACACGATCGTCTTTTTCGAAACCCATGCTGATTCCTACAGAGTAGATTTCTAGTCTCCAGAAAAGTCATTATACTCGAACGTAATATGTGTTCCAAAATTCTACAACTGATCGACGTTAGATATATAGGTCTATAGTTCTGCACATCTGTTCGACGTCCCTTCTTGAAAACGGTGATGACCTGTGCTCTTTTCCAATTCTTTGGAACGCTACGCTCTTCTAGAGACCTACGGTACACTGCTGCAAGAAGGGGGGCAAGTTCCTTCGCGTATTCTGTGTAAAATCGAACTGGTATCCCATCAGGTCCAGCGGCCTTTCCTCTTTTGAGCGATTTTAATTGTTTCTCTATCCCTCTGTCGTCTATTTCGATATCTACCATTTTGTCATCTGTGCGACAATCTAGAGAAGGAACTACAGTGCAGTCTTCCTCTGTGAAACAGCTTTGGAAAAAGACATTTAGTATTTCGGCTTTTAGTCTGTCATCCTTAGTTTCAGTACCATTTTGGTCACAGAGTGTCTGGACATTTTGTTTTGATCCACCTACCACTTTGACATAAGACCAAAATTTCTTAGGATTTTCTGCCAAGTCAGTACACAGAACTTTACTTTCGAATTCATCGAACGCCTCTCGCGTGGCTCTACTCACATTACATTTCGCTTCGCGTAATTTTTGCTTGTCTGCAAGGCGTTGGCTATATTTATGTTTGCTGTGAAGCTCCCTTTGCTTCCGCAGCAGTTTTCTAACTCGGTTGTTGTACCACGGTGGCTCTTTTCCATCTCTTACGATCTTGCTTGGCACATACTCATCTAACGCATATTTTACGATAGTTTCGAACTTTGTCCACTGATCCTCCCCACTATCTGTTCTTAGAACAAAACTTTTGTGTTGAGCCGTCAGGTACTGTGCAATCTGCTTTTTGTCACTTTTGCTAAACAGAAAAATCTTCCTACCTTTTTTAATATTTCTATTTACGGCTGAAATCGCCGATGCTGTAACCGCTTTATGATCGCGGATTCCCTGTTCTGCGTTAACTGTTTCAAATATTTCGGGTCTGTTTGTCACCAGAAGGTCTAATATGTTATCGCCACAAGTCGGTTCTCTGTTTAACTGCTCAAGGTAGTTTTCAGACAAAGCACTTAAAAAAATTTCACTGGATTCTTTGTCCCTGCCACCCGTTATGAACGTTTGAGTCTCCCAGTCTATATCAGGCAAATTAAAATCTCCACCCAGAACTATAACATGGTGGGGAAATCTACTCGAAATATATTCCAAATTATCCTTCAGGTGCTCAGCCACAACAGCTGCAGAGCCAGGGAGCCTATAGAGACATCCAATTACCATGTCTGAGCCTGCTTTAACCGTGACCTTCACCCAAATTATTTCACATTTCGGATCTCCGTCAATTTCCTTCGATTCTATTGCACTTCTTATCGCTATAAACACGCCTCTCCCTTCACTGTCTAGCCTGTCTCTGCGGCATACATTCCAATCTGAGTTTAGGATTTCATTACTGTTTACGTCTGGTTTCAGCCAACTTCCTGTCCCTAGTACTATGTGGGCATTGTGACCGTCTATTAATGAGAGCAGTTCTGGGACCTTTCTATAGATGCTCCTGCTGTTTACTATTAGCACATTAATATTGTTATTCCCTGTTGCATTTTGCCTACTCCTACCTTGCCGCGTCTCAGGAGGCGTCTTGTCGGGCCTAGGGAGGGAATTCTCTAACCTAAAAAACCCACATGTGCACTCCACACGTACTCCGCTACCCTTGTAGCCGCTTCCTGCGTGTAGTGCACGCCTGACCTATTCAGGGGGACCCTACATTTCTCCACCCGATAGCGGAGGTCGAGAAATTTGCACCTCAGATCTCCGCAGAATCGTCTGAGTCTCTGGTTTAAGCCTTCTACTCGGCTCCAAACCAGAGGACCGCGATCGGTTCTGGGAACGATACTACAAATAGTTAGCTCAGATTCCACCCCGCGAGCAAGACTTTCCGCCTTCACCAACTCCGCCAACCGCCGGTACGAACTGAGGATGACCTCTGAACCCAGACGGCAGCAGTCATTGGTGCCGACATGAGCAACAATTTGCAGTCGGGTGCACCCAGTGCTCTCTATCGCCTCCGGCAGGGCCTTCTCCACATCTCGGATGAGCCCCCCCGGCAAGCAGACAGAGTGAACACCGGCCTTCTTCCCCGACCTTTCCGCTATTTCCTTAATGGGCTCCATCACCCGCCTAACGTTGGAGCTCCCAATAACTAATAAACCTCTCCCCACGTGTGCCTGCTCGGACCTTGCTGAAGGAGCAGCCACATGTCCACTCACAGGCAGAGCGGGCGATGCCACACGGCCAGCCTCCACATGGACCCTCCGCCTCGTGCGCCGCGAACGCCGCTGAACCCGCCACTCCCCTTGGGGAGAAGGTGGCCCAACCGCGCCCGGTACCCGCGAAGATGTCTCGACAGCAGGGACAGTGGGCGAAGCGTGTAACACCTGGGGTGTACCATGCGACGCACCAGACTCCCCACTGCCTTTACACTCCGAGGCAGCAGCCTGAAGACGGCTGACCGCGGCCATCAACACGTTCAGCTGTTCGCGAACAGTGGCCAGCTCCTCCTGCGTCCGTAAACAGCAGTCACACATCCTATCCATCCTAAGAATCAATTTACTGTAGAGAGTTAATCAAGCTTTAACTAGACTGCTAATTCACTAAAGGCGGCTGATAGCTGACTAAACTGTGGTTACTAGACATTTCTTGTAGAACACAATGAAAATAGCACTACCTGTCTCTGGACTGTATTGAAAACAAACACTAGCACTACTGCCACTATGGCTGACTAAAGGGACTCTCTGACTGTATTCAAAACAAACACGAAATCTACGGGACACTATTACTATCACTCGACAATTAAAGCTTCCTAAAAGCAAAAACACACGGAAGAAGTGACAAGTAAGAATAATACATTTAATACTTAAATTAACGTAGCTCGCTACACAGCAGACGTGAAGCAGACAGCAAATACGACGACACATTTACATTGCCTACAACAACAAATTAACATTATTACTGCAGTCAAAGTTAAGCTTACATATAATACAAAGGGATAATGTTTTAAATATCGAGGACGTCTCCTTCCTTCGTGCTGGTCATCGACCATTCTTTCTAAGTCATTCAAACGCGTCCCTGCGACATTCAAATTGTCCAGTTGTGCGACTAAATGATCTAGGGATGGATTTAAATTTAAAAAGAAAATATTTGTCTTTTCCTTACTCACTACGCAACAGTTAATGTCCAGCTCTAGTTGTGGTGTTATGTTCTTCTTAGCCGTTTTGGTACACATTGTTTGGTCTGTCTGTATGGATGTTCCAATACCATATCCTCTTACATTTAATGTAAACTTATTTTTCCAACTCATTTTAATAATATATCCTGGGGTCGACACAGCACTGTCAGACCTTCCTCTGGAGAACCATTCATTATTATTTAAACTTGTCCAAATGCTTTGGTTTAAATAGATAATTTTCTTTACACAATCACTTGGTATCGTGTTCACTACATGAAGCAGGTTTGCTTCGCACTCGTCTTGATCAGAGACTGATAATAGTGCAAACGTTTGATTGCAAATCATTCTGTCCTTACTCAACTCCTAACAAGCTCCAAAGGCAGTTTAGCACACTGTCATTTTGCATCATCAATAATCAAGTATTCCTTTTTTGGCTGGATAAACATATACTATTCTTCTAACTAAGAGATTTCTTTTGATATCGGGAACATCCTACATAAGATAAACATACTTTCGTCTACTAAGGGATGCCTTCTAACATAAATAGATGTATATTGATCAACTTTAACAAGAGGTACTCTAATGATTCGGTTCGTGGAACAGAGGACATTACTTGCTTTACGTCGTCGCGTATTAAGCTGAGGAAATTCATTGATTGTATCAGATTTATTATGTGAGGTTGAAAAATATCTTTCTGCTCGTTAACTACAGCAGTCATCATTTGCTCATACTCTGAATCGAGATCCCCACATAAATCAGACAGTTTCAATACTTGTTCATGTGTCATTACAAAGTGGCAATTCGTTTGAATCCTATACCTGTTTCCTTAACATATGTCTTAATAAATCTTTCTAACCTCTCCATGCTAAATCTTACAAGGGGTGGCCATGACGTTGGTATCACAGATTTACTTCAAACATTGTACACCTTTAGTAGGTCACTAAGACAACGGAATGTGCAAGTAGTAATGTGCATTACTTCCGAGAAAATCGTAAGAGAGGTTTTTTTTTAAAAAAAAAACCTTTATTCATCAAAACCAATATTATACAACATAACCCACCACCTAAAATCATTAGTGGGTCGAAATTACATACAAGGTTACATTTCAGCTGCATTTACTAAAACTCTGTTTTCTATTATTAGTATCAGCTACAGGACGTTAGTTCTATGGGTATCTAAATGATCTACTGTTAGTCTACCATGCTATCTACTCAATTCTACTCTACTAACCATTGCATTCTGCAGCATTACAGGTGTGCCAGTAAAAAGATATAAACCTACTACCTCTTGGCCATGCCCACCGAGCTAATCCCAGTGGGCGTGCCCCTATCACTGGGCTGGCCTTAACGCAAATCGCAGCATGTCTTTAAAAAAGTATCCTACTAACTATTTCCTACAGGTATTTCTATTTACTGGGTCGTAATTAGTGTGCTATAGTCTCTGATCGGTGTGTTCGCACCCTCCCCTTAGTCCTGGATGCATTGGATCCCAATCGCCACGGCGGTCGGCCAGTACGCATCCCGGCGGAATGGGATGGTGCGTGATGTCACATATTGGTTCTCTAACTACTCAATCTTCCTACGGTATTCTCTTAGGACCTTGGCGGATACCTCGCTGGCCGGTTTATCAGTGATAGTGAAGGTGATTAGGTCCCTAATAAGATGAAAGGTGTCTGTGTTTGGCAATGAATTTCTTAACTCAGCGGCAACGTCGTCGAAAAGGGGACACTCATAGACCACGTGATCCGGTTTGCCCGTTTCGGCACCACAGTCACACGAGGGTGTCGCTCTTTTCCCGAAACGGGTACGGGCCATGCCCAGTGAGGAAGTGCAGTAGTCCCTTGCTTGGCTAAAAATGCTTCATTCTCAATCTTTCTTGAACGTTTGGTAAGAGTTGGTATGCTCTTCTTCCTGTCTCATCCCCATCCCACATTTCTTGCCAGAGTTCCATTCCTCTTCTTTTAATTGATATTTTATCCCCCACTCTGACCCCCATAATATCCATAGTTTTTTTCAATTTGCCCCTTTTTTACCCAATACCATGCGGCCTGCTCCCTGATTTTTACATCAAGGGGGCACAGCCCCATGAGTATCAATAATGGTCCCCCTGGTGATGTACGATATGCCCCGACTGAGCGTAGTGGCATGTTCCGCTGCACTCTTCTCACGGCCATAGCAGGAATAACCCTCTTGAGCGTGTGAGTCCAGACCCCGGACCCGTAGCCTACGATGGAGATAAGGATTGTGTTATGATAGAGTTTGATGAGGTTTGGTGGGAGATGAAATCGCCTATGGCCTATAGTGATAAAGTTGTTTAATACTTCTAGCGACCTATGTGTTGTTACTTCGATGTACCGGGCAAAGCTCCACTTTTCGTCTAGTATTACTCCTAAGTATCTTGCTTCTCGACGACATACACTCCTGGAAATTGAAATAAGAACACCGTGAATTCATTGTCCCAGGAAGGGGAAACTTTATTGACACATTCCTGGGGTCAGATACATCACATGATCACACTGACAGAACCACAGGCACATAGACACAGGCAACAGAGCATGCACAATGTCGGCACTAGTACAGTGTATATCCACCTTTCGCAGCAATGCAGGCTGCTATTCTCCCATGGAGACGATCGTAGAGATGCTGGATGTAGTCCTGTGGAACGGCTTGCCATGCCATTTCCACCTGGCGCCTCAGTTGGACCAGCGTTCGTGCTGGACGTGCAGACCGCGTGAGACGACGCTTCATCCAGTCCCAAACATGCTCAATGGGGGACAGATCCGGAGATCTTGCTGGCCAGGGTAGTTGACTTACACCTTCTAGAGCACGTTGGGTGGCACGGGATACATGCGGACGTGCATTGTCCTGTTGGAACAGCAAGTTCCCTTGCCGGTCTAGGAATGGTAGAACGATGGGTTCGATCACGGTTTGGATGTACCGTGCACTACTCAGTGTCCCCTCGACGATCACCAGTGGTGTACGGCCAGTGTAGGAGATCGCTCCCCACACCATGATGCCGGGTGTTGGCCCTGTGTGCCTCGGTCGTATGCAGTCCTGATTGTGGCGCTCACCTGCACGGCGCCAAACACGCATACGACCATCATTGGCACCAAGGCAGAAGCGACTCTCATCGCTGAAGACGACACGTCTCCATTCGTCCCTCCATTGACGCCTGTCGCGACACCACTGGAGGCGGGCTGCACGATGTTGGGGCGTGAGCGGAAGACGGCCTAACGGTGTGCGGGACCGTAGCCCAGCTTCATGGAGACGGTTGCGAATGGTCCTCGCCGATACCGCAGGAGCAACAGTGTCCCTAATTTGCTGGGAAGTGGCGGTGCGGTCCCCTACGGCACTGCGTAGGATCCTACGGTCTTGGCGTGCATCCGTGCGTCGCTGCGGTCCGGTCCCAGGTCGACGGGCACGTGCACCTTCCGCCGACCACTGGCGACAACATCGATGTACTGTGGAGACCTCACGCCCCACGTGCTGAGCAATTCGACGGTACGTCCACCCGGCCTCCCGCATGCCCACTATACGCCCTCGCTCAAAGTCCGTCAACTGCACATACGGTTCACGTCCACGCTGTCGCGGCATGCTACCAGTGTTAAAGACTGCGATGGAGCTCCGTATGCCACGGCAAACTGGCTGACACTGACGGCGGCGGTGCACAAATGCTGCGCAGCTAGCGCCATTCGACGGCCAACACCGCGGTTCCTGGTGTGTCCGCTGTGCCGTGCGTGTGATCATTGCTTGTACAGCCCTCTCGCAGTGTCCGGAGCAAGTATGGTGGGTCTGACACACCGGTGTCAATGTGTGGTTTTTTCCATTTCCAGGAGTGTATAACTGGTGTGCCATCCATCCTGACTGTAGGGTTTCTGACCAGTTGGCCTATTAGTAGTAGGTAGGTGGATTTATTTGGTGCGACTTTTTGTTTAGTTTTGTGGCACCACTGTGATAGTAATGTCATGGACCTATCTATTTTTGGCTCTAATTCCTCTCGGCTACGGCCTCCAACCAACAGGAGGAGGTCATCAGCGTAAGCTATCTCCTCTAGCACATCTGCACAGTTCTCCAAGAGAGGTTTTACGCGTGTATTAATGATGTATCTCGGCGTAAGTGTTGGACGTTGGAGCAGCATGATAGAGTTCAGTGGTTAGTCGGCTGTAAGCCGCGGTAGCATGCAGAACTGCCCTGTGCGCCAGCCAGGGCTCCGCTCTCAGCGTTGTTTACTTCCGCGTCGCGGTATTTGTGTTTATAGAATCCACTACTAACGTATCTCATGGCGCACTCTTACCGCTGTGCGACGATCACAGTAACGTTACAGGCTGAGCATCCACAGCCAAGAGCCTCTGAAGTTGAACAATTCATACTAGAGGATCTGTGTTTAAAGCCCCTGAACGTAATCGGAATACATTTTTCAATCACAGGAAGTGTTGTGTACATCAAGATGTTAACGGAAGCGCTATGCCTTGAAGCTGTCCGGTGACGTGCCGCCGGGCTAAAATGTAAACACTCTGATGGACATGTAGGTACAGTGACAGCGGACCATGCAGGATTCGGTCTCCAAACCTTGCAGGTGTTTGAGCTCCCTTCGAGGTATCTCAAGAAGTAGTCACTGATGCTTTACAACCATATGGCAACATCTTGGGTCACTTCGTGGAGAAGTGGCAAACATTTACGACCTATGGCATCCAGCAGATCAAAACTGAGCTGACGAAACAGGTTCCGTCGTAGTTGATGAGTGGCGGTGTGCGGGCCATCGTCATGTACGATGGCCAGCCACAACCATGTTCCGGATGTGTTAAGAAAGGACATGTCCAGTCCGAATGTTTACTCCGACTTTTGATACAGACACCACTGGATGAAGTGACCCCGGCATCGACGTTCACGTCCTCAACTGTCACCTACGCGACGGTAGCACAGAACCCTGCCACGCCACTTCAGGATACGCCTGAAGCCTCGACAACGCCACCCCCCCGCACCACAACACGCCGACGAGACCAGCATGGCATAACCCCCAGTGCTCGCGCCAGTACCATCCAATATCAGGACCATGCCGGACGACCCTACTCGAACCATAGAAGTCGAACTAGATGTCTTGCCAACTTCTGCCTTTATCCATACGAGTATAGCATAGTATGATGGGCGATCACATTCTGATTCGGATCAATACATTAGGAAACAGCGGACGCGCAGGAAGCGCAAGAAACGCTGAAGAACACCCTCTGAAGACGTCCTCCTTCAGATGGCCTCGCGACATGACGACCGGATGTCTGATGGTGGCATTCCACATTGCGTCGACTCACATGAGGCGACCGCTGCTGACGGCCCTCCTGCAACGGATTTTCTCTCAGTCCAGAATACATAGTCAATGTTGCCATTACATGTGGACGGCAGATCCCCCACTCTGACAGTAAACGACTGTCACAAATCTTCGACGTCAGCATCTTCAGACGAGCGGATCAGACCACCAGCGTGTCCAAGCGAGAGCATCCTACGGATGCTCCTGAGCCGGTGCCCTGCCAGTAATCACGACCACTGCGGCAGACCCGGCTGGTATAGACCTACAGGATGCTTCCATCACGCATGCTGCATCGTCTGAAAGGGACTGTACGCAGCAATATCGTGTCGCCACAATGAATCTTGCCACCATCCGAGCCCCCCACAAACTGGCCATGTTCTGGGACACCATTTACTATTCAGATGCTAATATTGCAGCACTCTTACAGCAGGTGTTCGTCGCTGACTTCCAATCCATGTTTCTCACTCCTTCAGTATTGGTAACGGCGTCGCCATTCTTCTACGTGACAGGCTCCCCGCAGAGGATGTTTCATACATCCCCAGTGCACGGGCTATGGCCCTCACCCTATTTGACGTGCGTATCATTAACATCTATGCACCATCTGGCTCTAGCTGTCGCCATGACCGATATACATTCTTCGCTGATGAGGTCCCACCGCTCTTCACAAGCCCACAAGACGATTTGGTGTTCAATGGGGACTTCAACTCGACACAAGGACCTGCTGACCAACTCCCGCGGCATTCACTGATTGATATCTGGACGAATCTCCATGTAACCCAACTGGGTTACACTTCTTACACCACTCACTCATCAAGCAACATAGACTGCATCTACCTCACCTGCCCAATTGCTGATGGCTTCCGCCATAGAGAAGTCTGGCCCATAGCCTTTACAGAATATGAAGCATCATCTGCGACGACACTCTTGCCCGACAGCATGTATGTTATATTCATGGTCTGTGGAAATTCAGTGTCACCTACGTGACCTCCGCAGGCGGTCGCCACATGGTCGAGAATACATGGGCACGATGCTGGCGTCATCGTGACGCCTATGACCCCATCTTGTGGCTCTCCTGTGTAAAGCCGACGCTTCGTAAAACATTGACGAGCTATGGTAAGGAAGCCAAGGCATGGCGTACTAATACCTTGCACTTTTATTATTCTATTCTCCGTGACTGTGCGACGATGCCTTTTTCGCCAGCCAGGCAGACTGTGGTACATCGAACAAAGGCGCAGATCTCCTTGCTCATGCGCCGTCACCTGGAAAGCACTGTAGTCTGATCTCTGACCTCTAACCATATACCTCAACAACATCTGTCGATGTACCACCCCCTCCAGGAAAGACAACTACAACTCAGAGCTCTGTTCCACGTCTTCGCTGTTGTGAAAGGCCACTGGCATGAGACCTGACAAACCATCGGCTATTTGTTGCTAACAGGTCAAGAGTGTTTTCACAACCGTTTACTATTCGAGTGGGCTCATGAACTAATAGCTCGAAATAATTTTCCGAGAATGCCTTTAGCACAATTTCGGGTGATGTTTCATGCGTACCTCCGGATTTAAACATGTATTTTCGGCAACATATCGAGAGTAAATTGCAGTCACCACCAACTATAATTGTATGAGTCGGGTATGTGTTTAAAATTAGACTCAAGTTTTCTTTGAACCTTTGAGCAATTGTATCATTCGAGTTTAGAGGTCGGTAAATGGATCCGATTACTGTTTTATTCCGGTTGCCAAGAATGACCTCTACCCATAATAACCCACGGGGACTATCTACTTCAATCTCAGTTGAAGATAAACTACTTCTAACAGCAACAAACATGCCTCAGCCAACACTATTTAACCTATCCTTTCTGAACACCATTAAGTCTTTTACAAAAATTTCGGCTGAACTTATCTCCGCTTTAGCAATCTTTCAGTATATATAACAATTTGAGCATCAGTGCTTTCTATTAGCGCTTGAATCTCTGGTACTTTCCCAACACAGCGACGACAATTTACAGCTGTTAAACCGACGGTTCCTAGATCTACGTTCTTCCTGTGTTCGACCTGCACCCTTTGAGACTGAAGCCCTTTTAGTGCTCCTCCTGTCCACTCCCCACTTTCCATGACGAAGTAATGTAAGCACCGAGGAATGGAATAAAGTGCGATATATTAGCGACCGTTTTGAGCCGCCCGCGAGCTTGTCAGCCGACCAGCCTCTGGCCGCGCTGTCGTCCGCACCTGCCGGCACGGTTGCATGGCACCGAGTGAGTACATCTCCACGCCACACAGATCGAAAACCACCCAATGTCCTAATTACATATCATGATAATAAATACCGCTTGAATATCACGAAACCTGTCAGGTGTTCGAGTAGTACTGTGGTGACTGTCTTCTACACATGATCAAACTTTCCCTAAATCACTCCAGGCAAATGCCGGGATGGTTCCTCTGAAAGGGCACGGCCGACTTCCTTCCCTAATCCGATGAGACCGATGACCACGCTGTCTGGTATCCTTCGCCAAACCAACCAACCAACCAGCCAAAATGATCAAACCAAGGAGGAACTACGTCCAGATGTTGTGGGGTTAGGTGGCCATCCACCATTACAGGTGATAGACTTCGTTGGATGGACAGACTGGTAAAACAGGACAGACAGCGAACTGTGGCGGAACTAACATCAGACTTTTATGCTAGGCAGAATACAAGTGTGACTAAACACTCAGTGCACCAAACTCTCCTAACGATGGGTCTCTGCGGCCACCAATCCATGCCTGTGACAACCACGACATCAGCAACTACGACTGAAATGGGCACATGGTCATCGGCACTGGACATTGGCGCAGTGGCAGAGTATTGCATGGTCTTATAAATGCCAATATCTTCTTCATCATGCCGATGGGAGGGCGCAAATGCGTTGTCTTCCAAGGGAACAGCTCCTGTCCCTCATGGGACAGAGGCAAGGTGGCAGTGGCTCCATTATGCTCTGGGGAACATTCGAGTAGCAATCCATCGGTCCAGTGGAGCTCGTGCAAGGCACCATGATGACCAAGGAGTATCACACACTGGTTGCAGACCACGCATAGCCCCTCATGAAGATCGTGTTTCTTGATAGCAGTGGAATTTTTCAACAATATAATACGCCATGTCACAAGGCCAGGAGTGTGAAGGTGCAAGTTCGAACACATCTTGGATGTAATTTAATGTGGCGTCAGAGCTCATTGCTCCCCTCCCCAGAATTTACGGGAATTAGTTAACTTGTTGAGTGCAGATGTAGTACCAACTCCAGTGACCTACCAACACCTCATTGCTTCCATGACACAATGCATCCCCGTTGTTATCCGTGCCAAAGGTGGACATACAGGCTGTTAGGTAGGTGGTCAAAATATACTGACTGATCAGTGTATAGTTCTAACTGCAATTCCACCCTAACATAGACTCTCCCCAGTTCACTGACGTCAAATCGATTAACTATACTACTGGCGATTAAAATTGCTACACCAAGAAGAAATGCAGATGACAAACGGGTATCCATTGGACAAGTATATTATACTAGAACTGACATGTGATTACATTTTCACGCAGTTTGGGTGCATAGATCCTGAGAAATCAGGACCCAGAACAACCACCTCTGGCCGTAATAACGGCCTTGATACGCCTGGGCATTGAGTCAAACAGAGATTGGATTCCGTGTACAGGTACAGCTGACCATGCAGCTTCAACACGATACCACAGTTCATCAAGAGTAGTGATTGGCGTATTGTGACGAGCCAGTTGCTAGGCCACTATTGACCAGACGTTTTCAGTTGGTCAGAGAGCTGGAGAATGTGCTGGCCACGGCATCAGTTGAACATTTTCTTTATCCAGAAAGGCCAGTATAGGACCTGCAACATGCGGTCGTGCATTATCCTGCTGGAATGTAGGGTTTCGCAGGGATCGAATGAAAGGTAGAGCCACGGGTCGAAACACATCTGAAAAGTAACGTCCACTGTTCAAAGTGCCGTCAATGCGAACAAGAGGTGACCGAGACGTGTAACCAATGGCACCCCATACCATCACGCCGGTTGATACGCCAGTATGCCGATGACGAATACACGCTTCCAATGTGCGTTCACCGCGATGTCGCCAAACACGGATGCGACCATCATGATGCCGTCAACAGAACCTGGATTCATCCGAAAAAATGACGTTTTGCCATTCGTGCACCCAGGTTCGTCGTTGAGTACACCAACGCAGGCGCTCCTGTCTGTGATGCAGCGTCAAGGGTAACCGCAGCCATGGTCTCCGAGCTGATAGTCCATGCTGCTGCACACGTCGTCGGACTGTTCGTGCAGATTGTTGTTGTCTTGCAAACGTCCCCATCTGTTGACTCAAGGATCGAGACGTGGCTGCACGATCCGCTACAGCCATGCGGATAAGATGCCTGTCATCTCGACTGCTAGTGATACGAGGCCGTTGGGATCCAGCACGGCGTTCTGTATTACTCTCCTGAACCCACCGATTCCATATTCTGCTAACAGTCATTGGATCTCGAGCAACGCCAGCAGCAATAGCGCGATACGATAAACCGCAATCGTGATAGGCTACAATCCGACCTTTATCAAAGTCGGAAACGTGATGGTACGCATTTCTCTTCCTTACACGAGGCATCACAACAACGTTTCACGAGGCAACGCCGGTCAACTGCTGTTTGTGTATGAGAAATCGGTTGGAAACTTTCCTCATGCCAACCTTGTGTGAATGCTCTGAAAAGCTAATCATTAGCATATCACTGCAGCTTCTTCCTGTCGGTTAAATTTCGCGTCTGTAGCACGTCATCTTCGTGGTGTAGCAGTTTTAATGACCAGTTGTGTAGTTAATTAAATTGATCCTTTGTTTGTTTTGTTTTTAGAGCGCAAAAAACAACTAGGGTCAAAAATGGTTCAAATGGCTCTGAGCACTATGGGACTCAACTGCTGAGGTCATTAGTCCCCTAGAACTTAGAACTAGTTAAACCTAACTAACCTAAGGACATCACAAACATCCATGCCCCAGGCAGGATTCGAACCTGCGACCGTAGCGGTCTTGCGGTTCCAGACTGCAGCGCCTTTAACCGCACGGCCACTTCGGCCGGCCAACTAGGGTCATACGCGCTAAATTGATCGTGAGATCCCTTTGCATGGAGAGTAATTTTTTTTTCCTGCAAATTGAATTACATTACTGAGGTAACTCGAATGAGATTCCCTGGAGGGAAGACTACGTTCTTTACGAGTAATACTACTGAGAACCGACACTTGAAGCTGACTGCAGAAGGATTGCACTACGGCTAACATACATTTCGCTTAAGGACCACGAAGGTAATATACAATAATTTAAAGCTCATACAGATGCATATAGATAGTCTTTCTTCCGCTTGCTCTATTTGCGAGTGGAATAGGGAAGGAAATGAGTAGTAGTGGTACAATGTATCATCCGCCACACACTGTACAATGTCTTGCAAAGTATGCATACAGACAGAGATTTAAAGTCAGTCTAGCTAATAAAATGTCAGTCCATTCATTTACAAGCACGCAAAACTCATGGAAGAATGATGTCCCTTATTTCTAGAGGAAACAAAGACGGAATTTCTACTGCTGACTGTTACTCTCTACTTGGAGGGCACTGCCAAGTAATGGTATGAGAACAACGAGGAGAAGTTCACAAGCAGGGAAGTATTACAGGCGGAACTGCACAAGTATTTCGGCGACACACAACGACAGAAGTGCAAGGCTGAAGATAAATTAAAGTGCAGGGCATAGCTTCCAGGAGAAACTATAGCCTCCTACATTCAAAACGTCTTGGAGCTGTGTAAAATAGTGGATCCTAGAATTAAGGCGGAAGATATGTTTGCACATCTCATGAAGAGTATTGCTGAGGACATATATCAAGCCCTACTCCTGAAGGAGGTTTCGACAGCAGACGACTTCATAAAATGGTGCCAGTATATCGAGACAATGCATCAAAAAATATTTACACGCAAAAAATTTGAACGGCTTCCAAACGTCACATCGATGTCTGTGTTGGAGGAAGCAACTGATTTCACAAGTGTTCATCGTCAGATAGTGAGACAGGAAGTTCAGAAGGCTCTTGGATTGCACGAGGAGCAAAAAACCGAGACGCTTCAAGAGGTCAAAATGGAGGAAGTGGAATAGACATTGAAACCAATCTCTCGTCCTTCATTTCCCTTTAAAACGGTGAAAAAGTCGAGATCCAGGCGGCTTTATGTTCCTACAATGCCGCATGAGGAACCTGTTTGGGCACCAAGGAACACTGACGTCTGGAGGACCCAGGATAACCAACCAGTACGTTTCCACTGCGGACGACCGGGAAATGTGGTGTGCTGTTGTCGAGAAAGGCGGCGGATATTTGATGACGCCCGCGCCAGAAGACAGCAGACCGATCTTAGCCGACGCCAACTCCGGGACGACGAAGATGAACAAGAAGATGTGGGTACAGGGCGACGTAGGTCACCATCGCCGCAAACTAGCCGCTGGAGAGGTTAACCGGTTTTCGGCTTACAAGGCCATCTTCAGGCATTTACTGAGTATTTGTCACCAAAGAAGTCACAATGTTTGTAAACAACATTGGAAAAGAAGTTACACGTCTAGATTGAAGCAGAAACATACAATAAATAACATCTTTGACAGTGTGGTGGTAATGCAACGTAAAAAGTAAAAAGTTGAACAGTAAATAAATAAAAATGGACTAAACAGGAAAAAAACTTTAACACACAACAAAAAGAGCGAGAATGCATAACAGTTTATATTAATAAACAAAACCAATAAAATAAAATGAATTAGTACTTGACAAGGCTACTTCAGGAGGTACAAAACATGGAGAGTGGTAGTACACAAACCAATTAAAAGAAGAAAGAATTATCAATGTAACTATAGCATGCATAAGGAACTTAAGCAATATCAATAAGATAAACAGATATCAATGAATGAGGGAAAATGGAGCAGTGTGTGAAAACATACAGTAAATGAAATCCTTGAGAGTGTGGTGGTACTGCACTATAAAAGGTAAAAAAGTCTGAACAGCAGACAAATACAAAAGGAGCAAAACAGGAAAAACATTAACATTATACTTAAAACTGTAACTATGTAGCAGTTTGCATTAAATAAATGAACCAAGTAAAACAAAAACAATACTTTATGACACAACAACAAGAGGTATTAAACATGGGAAGTGAAACAAGTACCAGTTAAAGGAAAGTCTTAACAATTGAAACTACAGTCTATATGGATTACATTGACAGTTTCTATAAAATAAAACAACTCACTGAATACAGGAAAATGGGGATACACGTAGGAAAAGACAGTGTGAAATGTGAGCTAGATACAGAATGAAATTTTCACTCTGCAGCGGAGTGTGCGCTGATTCTGAAACTTCCTGGCAGATTAAAACTGTGTGCCGGACCGAGACTCGAACTCGGGACTTTTGCCTTTCGCGGGGAAGTTTCGAAGGTAGGAGACGAGGTACTGGCAGAAGTAAAATTGGGAGGACTGGTTGTGAGTCGTGTTTCGGTAGTTCAGTTGGTAGAGCACTTGCCCGCGAAAGGCAAAGGTCCCGAGTTCGAGTCTCGATCCGGCGCACAGTTTTAATCTGCCAGGAAGTTTAAAAATGTGAGCTAGATGTTTATTAATTTCCAGGGCTTCCAGTGGTTTGTGTTTATGGCCTTTGTTTGCTAAGTGAAGCACATGGGACTCAGGATGGTACCAGCTGCGTTCATGTTCAACCAGCCTACTTGCTGTATCTGTGAATGACTGACCAATGTAAAACTTTTCACAGTCAGAACAGGTAATTTTGTATACCCCACTTTTGGCTAATAACTGGATTTTATCTCTGCTGTTGAAAATACACTGGACTGTGGTGTTCTTAACATAGTGTGAAAGCCTATACCTGACTTTCAGTGCTTTGGCTACAATCTGTAATACTTCTCCCAGATATGGTAATGTACACCATTTCTTGCAAACAGTGGATGGGGATCAGGTGGAGCATAGAGGAGGGGTATAATTTTCCATTTTTCTTTCCTACGCAAAATGTGGTCAACAAAGAATGGACTGTAGCCATTAGCTGAGGCAATAAATTTCATTGTATGTAACTCTACTTTAAAATCGTTTATGCACATGGGAACAGATATGAGTCGGTGTACCATTGAGTGGAAAGCTGCATGTTTGTGAGCTATGGGGTGTTGTGAGCAAGAAGGTCTTAATGTGTCTCTAGTTGTAGTTTTTCTATAAATTTTGAAATAATGTGTCAGTAAACTGATGTCAGTGATAAGATATAACAAGTTGATGGATTTGTTGCCAACCTCCATTATGAACTGAATATTAGCTATAGGTTCCCCTCTTAGTCCACTGTTGGCTGAAATATTTATGGACTATTTTGAACAACAATTTCTGAAAAAAGAACCTCTGAGCGCAAATATCAAATACTGGTTTAGATATGTGGATGATGTACTGTGTATGTGGACTGGTACTACAAGACAACTCAACACATTTTTGAAAAACCAAAACAGTCAACATAAAAGTATTCACTCGCAAAGATTTCGTTTACTGTATGTTCCCTCATACTCCTTCATTTTCCTGCATTTATTCATTTCTGTTTATCTTATTGACATTACTCCAGTTCCTTATATATTCTGTAGTTACACTTATAATTCTTTCTTCTTTTAATTGGTTTTATACCTCATAAAGTAGCAGTGTCAAGTATTAATTTTATTTTATTTTATTGGTTTTGTTTATTAATATAATCTGCTGTGTAGGCTTGCTGCAACCGTTTTGTGTTAAAGTTTCTTCCTGTTTACTTCGTTTTTATTTAATTGCTGTTAAGCTTTTTACTTTTTATATTGCGTTACCACCACACTGTGAAAGATGTCATTTACTGTACGTTTCTGCTTCAATCTAGACATTTAACTTCTCTTCGAATGTTGCTTACAAACATTGTAACTCTTTTGGTAACAACACTCAGTAAATGTCTGAAGATGGCCTTGTAAGCCGAAAACAGATTAACACAAAAAAGTAATACTGTAGAACAAAATCAAACTGGCGCTTTTCATTTATTAAATGATTTGGTCTTTTTCAGAGCCTTTGGTAGGCACAGGCGCTGGGAATGAGTCATTATAGCCAAGTTCCTGGGCCGTCAGGCCCACCAGGCTGCAGAAGTGCCATCATAATCAGCTTCGTTTTGTGGGCTGCCCGACCCTGGCATGAGTGCTGCCAGCGTGTCCAGAAGGACGCCACAGCCTCAGCCAATTTTGCCTTCCTCGGTTCTGTGCTGCTTGTGCTGGACGGGCATCCAATGGTCGCCGACGCAACTCTTTCGCGTCACCACAGCGCCAGCATCCCCAGCTGCAAGACCTGGCCCTCTTCGCCCTTCTGCTTTCGAGCGGGCCACCGTGGACCCCCCAGTCGCGCTTTCGCCGCCCTAGGAGTGGGTGTGCATCCTATGGCTCGTTTTTTGGCCGTCGTTTCCAACCATTCACAACACAAATATCGGGGTGCAGAAAGGAGCAAGTCCTTTGCTTAAGTTTCAGCTCCTGCCTCCTCAGAGGCACCTGTGCCCAGATCTCCCACGTTGTCGTTTCCAGCAGTACCCGTACACGATGATGGCGAGGAGTTTTGGCGGGGTGGTGGGAGGGGGGGATGTTGTGTTGTACACTCTCATCGATACCACGCCAGGCAGTCAACGTCAAGAGGTTGGCGTATGACTGCCCTGCCAATCCAGAGCCCACCTGAAGACACACACTCTGCTGCACACATGAGTAACGCTATCACCAAGTCGCCGTAAGAAGATGCCGCCCCAACGTCAGCCTAGTTGGATAGCGGAGTTCACTCAGGGCATTTGACACCTACTGGTTAGCTTCACCTCTCTGTATTATTATCTTTCATGAACTTGCTTGTGTCAAGGAACTGTTGGAATACAATTAGACTTGCTGAACTGAAGTTAAGTAAACCAGACTTAAGAACACACTATGTGTGTTTCTCATAATTTTGCTCTTTGTCTCAGAACCCAGCTATTCAGCGGCAGCCAACCCAGACTGACCCAGTACCACATATCTCTCCATCTCCTCCACCCCTCCTCTGTCCCTCTTCTCCTACATTGTCTATCTGTCTATGTCCTCCTCCCCACATCTCTGTGTCCATCTCTCCTGTCTGTCAATCTCCTTCTCCCCACTCTCTATCTGTCCTCCACCACCCTCTCTCTGTCCATGTCCTACTCCCCTTCTTTCTACCCAACTTCTCCCTCCCCCTCTCTCTGTCAGTAAGTGTTCCCCTCTCCCTGACCATTTTCTCTTCCACTCTGTCGGATTATCCTCTTCTCTCCACTCTCTCCGACAATCCCCTTCTCCCCAGTCTCTCAGGCCTCCTACCCTCTCCCTCTCTCTGTCCATCACGACCACCCCACACTGTCTGCCAATCTCCTCATCCCTCTTCATCTTCTTTTATCTCCTCTCTATTGGTCCATCACCTCCATCCCCCTTTCTGTGTCCATCACCTCCTCCTCCTCTCACTATCCATTTCTTCCATCCCCCTCTCTCTGCTCAGCTATGTCCATCACAAGTGTAGCCCCTGCATCACATAGTGATACTACCCACAAAACATGCCCGTTGTGCAAGACAATAAGAGATCAGGGGCTGAAAGGTCTTTTTACCCAAATATCCGCTCCTATCGGAGCTACAGTTTCTAATGCCCAGAGTATTCATTTCCAGATAGCAAATGTACCAAATTTGGTTGAAACTGATTCAGTGGCTTAGTAGGAGATGCTCAACATATATACAGACATACACAGGGTGAGTCACGTAAGATGTAACGCTCCTTTTATTTCGTGAACGATTCCAGATATCGCCATGAGTAATTCCGCAAACGATTGTTCGGTAAGGGACCTGTTCTTTGGTATGTGAAGCAGTGCCTTAACTCTTGTATCGATTGAGATACTGAGACAAGAATGTTTTTTTTTTAATAGAATGGTGTACATATTAACGACACCTGAAAGTGCTTGTGAAGACATGTTGAAATACGTATATTGTGTGGCGGGGATGGTGAGGCATTGCATAATCTCTGACCAGAGAGCATAGAGTTCAGTACAGTTGCGAGAGAGTAATAGCGCGCGAGTGTTTGTTGCGAGATGCAGCAGTAGTAAGTAGCGAGCCGCGAGAGGAGGCAGTCGGTTGCAAGTTTACAGTGCAGTTGCATGTAAGCCGTCAGTGCTAGTAGGGCGCGAGAGATAGTCGAGTTGTGTGACGAGTCGGCGGACGCGGACATGGCTCTGGTCAAGATTCAGGACGAGGTATATTTTTAAATAAGGTAATGAGCTAATAATGTATTGTAATGGATCTTAAGTGTAATTAATTTGTGCAATAATCGCCCCAATAATAATTTTGACTTCAAAGCAATTTTTAACAAAAGAACTTTAACCAACGATTTCCTTCCATTTCCTTTAAAGAAAAGTTTCAGTCAAATTTCAAAAAAAAATATATATATATATAATACTTGCAATGCATTTCCCCCAAGCCGTGGCCAACAATAAGAGCAGAACTTTGACATGCAGTTTCGAATGAGGTAAGAAATTAATTATGATTTTTTGCACAGGGCCAAAGACCGATATTTCGGTTTAATTGAATTTTCATTATCACTGAGATTTTCTTATCACTGAATTGACTTTCATTTTTTTTGTGAGGAACTTATACTTGGGTCAGATTGCTAATTTTTGTCTAATTGTCATTGTCATTTTTTAACAAACAATCCTTTTTTGAAATAATATCTCACTTGCATTTCCTTAAAGAAAAGTTTCCCTTAAATTCAAAATTATATTTGCGATGCATTTCCTCCAGCTATGGCGAAAAATAAGAGCAGATGCAGTATTACTGAGGTAAGAATTTGAGTTTAATCAGGGCCTAAATATCGACATTTCGGTCTATTTGTGTTTTCATTGTCACTGAGATTTTATTCATTTATTGAATTAACTTACATTTTTGTAGGGAGGTTACACATGGCTCAGATTGCTAGTTCTAACTTTTAATTATTGTCATTTTTCTCTTTCATTTCTGTGGGAAGGTTTCAATGTACAGTGATGTAATGTTTCTTAATGTTGAGGTTGACATTTTTAACGAAAGACTCTGAGAAATGTACTAAAATTGCAAAGCAATGTGGCCAGAGTCAGCTATTTCGGTGTAAACACCGCCAAGCAGAGCTCTTATTCGAGACTCCGTCGTTATACGCAGCATGACAGGCCTGCGCTTAGCATGACGCCATATCTCTTGGACTATGGGTCATACAACGATATAATTTTGATTTTACATTCATCGATATACAGGATGTTCGTCAATTTCCGGTACAAACTTCTAGGACTTGTAGGGGGGAGTGAGTACATAATATTTTGAATAGGAACCCATGTCCGGAAACGTAACGTTTTCGTGCTACAGCCGTTTGAAAACATGTTTGCTAGGAGAGTATGCAACAGGGTAGTCATAGTGGGGGCTAGTTATGTCGGATCGGCTTAAGTCAGTTGATGCCTGTCATACCACTCTGACCCGGTTGTAGCCTCATTCACGTATCTGTGAGTGTTATAGAAACATGGCTGAATTCACGTTTACTGTGGGATACACCAACATGATCCTTTGAATGTCGAAGCTTACGGTGTTGGAATAGCTGCTCGTCGCCTTGATCAAGATCGTTCTCCACAACCTCCGACTCCATTCCATACCCTTTTCGCCACATTGCGCAATGGCTTGGAGAAAGGGTACCTTCACCGTGAGCAGGCGTGACTGTGGTGCTCCAAGGAGACGCCGCACATCCGAACTGGAAGAGGCCATACTGCATCACGTTAAAGAGAACCCGTTAACGCGCACACGAGGAATTTCTTTGGCTATTAACGAGTGGAACTGTAAAACAAGTGACGCACTGTTTGCAAAAGTGACCACGTCACCAACATGTTTTCAAATGGTGGTACCACAGCAACGTTAAGTTTCCGAACATGGGTTCCAATTCAAAATATTATCTACTCCTGCCCCTCCACAAGTCCTAGAGGTTTGTAACGGGAATTTCCGAACAGCCTGTATGTGAATACCGTCTGTCAAGTGTGTCACGAATGCAGTCGGTAATAAAGAAGTAAAAACGTCGTCCTTCATGCGACAGTTTTACTTCATGAACAGAGAAAATGTAAGAAGCGACAAACTTCTTTCCCTTTCAGCGTTTTTTGGGTGTTGTCAGTGAGAAAAAGTTTCTTAAAGGTTTGTAAAGTTTGTTGTAAGTCACTAAATATCCTCATTCTCAAATACTGGATGACTTAAGCAAGGGCACTTGCACGTCGTGGTCTACACTGCTTTTTCACCCCTAAAACCACCCCGTTGATAGGCAGGTGGTTCTTACCCACTCCCCTCTCTGGGGGTTCTTTCCAGGCAGTAAATGATTTGTGTACCAAGACTGGTTGAAATAAGTCAAGTATTTTAGGAGTAAATTTGGAACGTACACACATGTCAGTTTTTATAATATGTATGGATTTCACACAGTTTCTACACGTTAACTCAGTGTTTCACAGTGATGAATATTGTAATAAGCATTTTATATTGGATGGAGGATGATAACTTCACGGTGTGCCTCCTATTCAACTGTGCTGTTGTAAAAGGCAACAATTAAAATATTTTTTCCAAATGATTTATTCGTGTTTTTGTTTCATATAAAGAAGCACAGCCATTATATCTCAGCCAGTTGGGGAACGATAGTAATGGGGCTACTCTATATTATTTTAGTGCAAGCAGCTTAAGGACTGATCTAGAATGATTTTGATGCTTTATGCACCTATTACATACATACATACATACATATATATATATATATATATATATATATATATATATATATATATATATATATATATATATATATTATAAAAACCATCCATGACAGGTAAAGCAGCAAAATCATTCTAGATCAGTATGTAAGCTGCTTGCACTAAAATAATATAGAGTAGCCCCATTACTATCGTTCCCCCAACTGGCTGATTATATATATTACAGTTTAGCGAGATAAACATTCATGTATTTTCTTTTTCTAAATCCAGCTAACATTGTAGGGTATACAAGCTAGCACAAATAAGCTTGTTTTTCTTTAGCACTGTCAGGATCCTGATGCATCATACATACTGTGTACAGAAGCTGAACACACATCCAAATTAGCAGAAAAAAACTTCCTCTGAAGTATTTTAATCGGTGAGCTTTGAACGCACATACAAAATATTTCCAAAAGATCACTACACATGTTCCCACCACCCGACAAGCACTCCTCAATTTCGTGAGCGTTTTTTCCTAAAACTGAGTCTATTGCGTCGTATTCTCATTGTTGTACGTTTTAATTCTTCTTGGCTAGTCCCTAACACATAATGTATGACACCAGAATAACTCTGGAGCAGTTTGAGCTTTGGCCATTACAGTTGTCTTTGCAGAATTCTGACATAATTTCTACCACTCATGACATGAGAGTACTACTTTCCCGCCACTAAATTAGGAATTTTCAAATATTATCGGCACACTGAACTCATCGTTGCAGGACATGACTAGAGCTATACGTCCACATCCACTCAATTTAGACTGTGCATTATAGAGAATATTTTAATAGGCGAGCTATGGCACGGTAACTTCCCAATGAATTGTGTCGATGACGATGCTAGCAGGAACTCAAAGTCTGGGAAGAAGTGTTCCTGTATATTCTGCTGCTGCTGTGATATATCATCGATTGGTTGCTGCAGTTTAGACACTGGGAACTTAAAGTTTGAGATGGCCTGATTAATTAAATTAGCCAGGCTATCAGTGCGCTGCTGCTGTGGTTGTGGTGGCGGTGTAAACAAAGGAAATTCAAAGTCCGGGAACAGTTGGTGATCGTCCTGATCCAATAAATCAGGGAGGGAGACTGTGTGCTGATGCGGTGTAGACAGCTGCTGCCTCACTTCATCATCAGAGGCTTGTTGGAGTGTGGGGAAATAATAATAATAAGTGAAAGTATACACAATGAAATATAGCAATAATGATCAGTGACAGAGATCGATGGATTAATAATATTTACATTCAAATGTAACGGTCTTCTTGTTTTCAAATCTTGATGACTGAAGAACCGCAACAGCCGTTAAACGATGCTTTATTAAAATGATCTGTTTTGCAGCTTATAGCTGCTTTCTTAAGTATACATCTGAGTAGAAAAAAATTGGGAAAATATAATAAACAATATTATCTACACCCCAAGGTAAAAGATGATGTAGTAGGTAACAGATTAAGTTACTCTCAGTCAGTTCATATTACATTCAGAGATGAAATGGATGACACAACATTCTAAGTTAAATCAACGTAAAATTTTCGTTGAAAGAACGGTAGTCATTTAATAAAATAGGAAGAACATTGAGGTTAACCACCCCAAATAGCAAGATATCCTATATAAAAGAAAAACAAGACAACTGACAGGATCTAAAATTCAAAGTCTGAAAATGTGGAATTAAAATAGAGCGTTAATAGCCAATAAAGATAGGTTGAGGCGGGAGTAGATACGTAGATACAAACAAACTAAAAGACACTGAAAAAATAAGGCATGGCGCTACGAAGAACTTATCAGAATGTAAAACCAAAATAGTCACCTAAGTGGAATAAACACAGGTGAGAGCCAGCAGAACATTGAGTACACGGAGGCAAGGAACCGAACAAATAGGCCACTGTGACACCATGCGAGCATGTCAGAAGTATTAACTACTATGACACAACATGACAGAGAATGTTGGGTGGCGTCCTTAAGTAGACGACAAAACACAATAAAACTTGGAACATGAATAATCTTGATATAATATAAAAGGCACTACATACAGCTAACAATCATCAGATTAAAATAATGATGAAGTCATAGTTAAAGTGGTGAGAGACGTAAAGGGGAACACAAGAAGAGACAGAGTGGAGAAAATTAAAATAGTAATAGGACAGTAGGGAGAAGGAAATGAAAGTGAATCAGAAGAAAGTGGTGTGGAGGAGAGGAAGCAAAGGCATTGAAAAAGTACAAATATGAATCAAATTAAGTAACTCTATATTGACAGTCAAAATTCGCATGAAGGAAGTGATGGGTTTAACCTCCATTTTAATAGTGCAAAACTTTAAAATTATTTGACAGATTAGTAATGGAATGTCCTTGTTCACAGAGGTGTGTACTCGAAGCTGATTTTTAACTGCTTGAATTCAGATGTTCTCGAAATCTGACGATTATTGGCTGTATGTAACGTATTTTACATTCTATCAAGATTATCGCGCTCCAGGCCTTATCATATTTTTATTAAACAGCTATGCAAGGACACCACCCATCTTTCTCTGTCCCGTTATGCCGTAGCAGTAATTGCTCCTGACATGCTCTCATGGTGTCGCTTGATATCTGGTTTGCGCACGCTGTCCTGTCCAGTCGGTTCCTTGCCCCCACGCACTCAGTGTCCCGCTGGCTCTCACCTTCCAGCTACATCACTGTCTGGGTATTACATTCTGGTAAGTTCTTTAACAGTGCTCTTCTTCAGTTTTTTACTGGATGTTGGTTAGTCTTTTACTCTATATCTACCTCCCCAAACATTCTCCTATTAGCTATTAATCCTCTATTTTCATATTATAGGTTTCCAATTTTATTTTGGTTGTTGTCTGACCTGTTTTCCTGTCTGCATATCATCATCTGCTACTGCCACGTGAGTCTATTGCACATTACGTTGCTCTTCAAACGCTGAGTTTATCTAATTATACGTATTTACATCTTATGAATTACCTACCTTCAATGTAATTCCTCATTTTCACCTTTCAATTCTTTTGGTTTTTGTTGTCGAATTCCTTGCTATTTAGGATGGTCGGCTCCATAGTTCTGCCGATTTTATTAACTCACTGCCATTATTTCGACATATGTTTTATTTTTATTTGACTGAGAATGTTGGGTCGTCCATTTAATCCCGGTCTGGATTTTGTATTAATTGATTGTGAGTAGTTTTATCCGTTATTTACTACATCCTTTTTTAACTTAGGTTATTTATTATATTTTTCCCATTTCTTCTAATCAGATGTAGACCTGAGGGTGCAGCCATAAGCTGCAAAACAGGTAGTTTTCATAAAGGACCGTTTAATAGCTGTTGTGGTTCTTCATTTATCAAGTTGCATTTCCACAGCTTGCAGCCAGCCGAATTCAACTAGAGGAGTGGAGCAGGGGGAAACAGGAAAGGGGTCATAAATTATAGTGATTAAGATTAGGCTAAGAGTATCTGGCCACAAATTAGACTTACGTGTACATAACTTAAGAGCATATAAACGTAGTTTGTTTATATTAGGGATATAAACATAACAAAAGAGCACAAATTAGCGGTTTGTTTACGTAAGGACACTAAGACAAGTAGCCAGTTCGTTTACATAACGAGAACACTGGACCCATTGTTCCAGAACGCACTCTACAGTCTGGACCGCTACGGTCGCAGGTTCGAATCCTCCCTCGGGCATGGATGTGTGTAATGTCCTTAGTTAGTTAGGTTTAAGTAGTTTTAGGTTCTAGTGGACTGATGACCTCAGAAGTTAAGTCCCATAGTGCTCAAAGCCATTTTTGAACCAGAACGCACTGAGCCCTGCTACTGTCACTTACATATACCATCTTCAAAAGAAGTATGGCCATGTTTGAATTTAGTTGCCCATTCTTTAACTGTTGAACAGGAAGAAGCAGATTCTTCATCAGACTTCATCAACTACGCATGAGTTTTTATTGGCAATGAAGTGACTAAAAATATAAAGTTAGAACATCAGATATTTCAACTGACCCATATAAATGTAAAAAGAGTAGTACTTGATCATGTCATGCAAACCAAACTATTACGCAGCCCAAGTTGATGCTCGACTTACGTTTTTGCGCAATATGTACCAACAAAATGTCAAGCCTTCCTCGGTTCTTGGCCAAGAATATTTGACGTTGGCCTCGCCAGAAAACGTACACTTTATCTCTCTTCCTACATGTTACCTGTGATTGAAATGCAGTATAGGATTTTTGAACAGCGCTGATGCAAAACACCATGTTTCTTACACCCAAAATAGCTTCTGAGAGATTAACAACCTAGTTACGATGGCGAAATTATCTCGGAAATTAATGTGGGTGGATAAACAAACTTTGCATCAAGTCATACTCATAAATACCATACTATTTTTTCTGTAGGCTCGGAAGAGTCCGGAGCCGAGCTAAAGTGTACAATGGTTGCTACTGAAATAGGAAAACAAATGACACGGGTAATCCATCCGCTCTTGTCATTCGTGCCATAAAATCTTAGATGTTTACCTGTTCTCAGCTGGAACTCGTGTACCAGCCAGAGAAATTTCTTAGGGTTGCGCTGTAAATATATGCAGAAAAGGCTTATCTCACGCTTTCTACTGCTCTACGACAACGCAAACTGCGAAACTCGTGATCGATGCAAACGAAACCCAAAGCCGACGTTGTCCGCGGAGCGCTGGGAATTTGCAATTTGCGCGTTTCACCGAGAAACAAGGGTGCGATAGGAGGCTGTGCACGGCCCTGGCGCGCCCGCCAACTTTCCCCGCGGCGTCGCCAAAATCGACCGCGTCCGCCCGGCATGCGTAATGGCGCGTGTCCAGCCGCCAGCCGCGATGCCCCGTTAGCTTAGCTCGCGCAACGCCAAACGCAGGCTAGCTTTGTTCTATCTTTTGCATGGAGAGCCTCACCACATACAAAATTATAGGCTACGGCATGGGCGGATCTCCTGTAGGGGTATATAGTACGGAGGAAAGCTTCTCGTAATACAGTAATATCACAAATTGAGTCCGCCTTGACGCAAAACACCTTGTTACTCGTTTATTTCTTTATTATCCCAAACTAGTTTCGGTGACAAATATCACCATCATCAGTTTTTTTTAATCTAAAACATGCAGAAAATGGTATGGTTGTATAAACACAGTAAAACATTATTACATTTTTACAAATCGTCTTTTGAAATATAGTTTTATATTGATATTTTCATACTACCTTATATATTGTATGCTGCAGCATGTTTTAAGCAATTATTGGCGCTGTTTTTGACATATTTTCTATGCTCTTTCTTCCTGTTGCCGTCTTTTTACGTAGCGAACATCATGTCATCTGCAACCATGTGAGCGGCTGTTAGTAAACAAATACTCAAAAGGTGAGCTTCGTATGTCAGCAGTATATACTTGGGGTTGTGTTGGTGTTGTGGAAACCAGTTATTTTGGTGTGTATGTAGCTGTTGGTTAGCTATTCGTGTACTCAACGTTCGTTGGATGGTGTGTGGCTGCTTTTTACAGTTGGACAAGAACAGGAAAACGCAGCAGCCTTTCTGGTGCAATCATCACAACACTACCCGACGTATGTTGCCAATAGTGCAAAAATTAGCATGTCAGACGGATATTAGAATGTCCTTCATCCCGAAGACAAGTCTAGTGTTTTAACCCGTGCGACACTTTACTCGATGTTTCGGTTTTCCTGTTGAAATTAACGTTTTCCATACGCGTCACCGCCAATAAAAAGTAGAGAGAATATATCAGACATTCTAATTTTTTGTGTTGCTGACACATTGTACGAGCTGTATATGTTAGTGCTCCTTTCAAGACGCTCTGTACTGTATATCTTTTCCATCGAATGTGTACAAATTTCTCTAAACTTTGAGTATGTATGGGGAGTTTTTGCGATACTCAAGGCAATAACGTCTTCGTGGCGTTCCTATCGGTTCAAAAATGGCTCTGAGCACTATGGGACTTAACATCTATGGTCATCAGTCCCCTAGACCTTAGAACTACTTAAACCTAACTAATCTAAGGACAGCACACAACACCCAGCCATCACGAGGCAGAGAAAATCCCTGACCCCGCCGGGTATCGAACCCGGAAACCTGGGCGTGGGAAGCGAGTTCCTATCGGGTTATCACAGTATTAAGAGCCGCAATTCCCACAAAAATATTGCTGAAAGTATCTTGTATTTATATCAGTAAGTTGTGAATGATGTGTGACTCTGTTAAGCGACCACGAGTGGGTTTAAATACTGCATTAAAGCCATGCCTATCCCCACACTTGGAGCAACAGCCTTCCTAGAGCTGACGGCAAGAGCATCAGACCAGACTTCCGCGTAGGGATGGCAATTGTCGCTGAAACAACAGTTTTTCGATTTTATTGGTTTTTTTCCCACTCCAGTTTAATCTGACTGTTAAAACTGCCGAAAATAACCAGTTCCTGAAGTAACCGATTTTCGATTTTTATTCTTATCATTTCGTGGTTGGTTGGTTTTGGGTAAGGGGACCAAACAGCGAGGTCATCGGTCCCTATCATTTCGTGTAATAAACGTAAAAATTGATCTAACATTGGAAAATTTCGACTCTCTCAGTTTCACGATACAAAGAATTAAAATATTAAATCAAACAGGAAAATAAAAGAAGAGTTAATCCTTCCACCGTTCGCTGCTTTACTCGAAAAGCGATAAGTGGCTCTATACTACAAAAATCCACCAGTGTTCTCCTATTGATTCCAATTTTTTGAAATCCTACTCAGGAATCACGTTGTAATCGACGATCCTATTACTACACACGTCAAAGAAAGTTTTGCATGCCTCGGTTCCGAGAGTTCCGGAACCTGTACAGAAAATTGTAATAGAGATCAACATAAGCATCATTTCCGTCCTTTTTATTGCTCATGAAAACCACACATTGCACGTTGTACCATCATACAGCGAGACCTACAGAGGTGGTGGTCCAGACTGCTGTACACACTGGTACCTCTAATATCCAGTAGCACGTCCTCTTGCATTCATGCATGCCTGTATTCGCAGTGGCATACTATCCAAAAGTTCATCAAGGCACTGTTGGTCCAGATTGTCCCACTCCTCAACGGCGATTCGGCGTAGATCCCTCAGAGTGGTTGGTGGATCACGTCGTCCATTAACAGCCCTTTTCAGTCTATCCCAGGCATGTTCGATAGGGTTCATGTCTGGAGAACATGCTGGCCACTCTAGTCGAGCGACGTCGTTATCCTGAAGGAAGTTATTCACAACATGTGCACGATGGGGGCGCGAATTGTCGTCCATGAAGACGAACGCCTCGTCAATATGCTGCCGATATGGCCGCACTATCCGTCGGAGGATAGCATTCACGTATCGTTCGACCGTTACAGTGCCTTCCATGACGACCAGCGGCATACGTCGGCCCCACATAATGCCACCCCAAAAACATCAGGGAACCTCCACCTTGCTGCACTCGCTGGACAGTGAGTCTAAGGCAATCAGCCTGACCGAGATGCCTCCAAATCCGACGATTGTCTGGGTGAAGGCATATGAGACACTCATCGGTGGAGAGAACGTGATGCCAATCCTGTGCGGTCCATTCGGCATGTTGTTGGGCCCATCTATACCGCGCTGCATGTTGTCGTGGTTGCAAAGAGGGACCTCGCCATGGACGTCTGGAGAGAAATTGCGCATCATGCAGCCTATGCGCACAGTTTGAGTCGTAACACAAAGCATTATTCAACATGGTGGCGTTGCTGTCAGGGCTCCTCCGAGCCATAATCAATATCTAGGGGGTCATCCACCGCAGTAGTAGCCCTTGGGCGGCCTGAGCGAGTCATGTCATCGACAGTGCCTGTGTCTCTGTATCTCCTCCGTGTCCGAATAACATCGCTTTGGTTCATTCCGAGACCCCAGGACACTTCCCTAGTTGAGAGCCCTTCCTGGCACAAAGTAACAATGCGGACGCGATCGAACCCTGTTATTGAACGTCTAGGCATGGTTCAACTACAGACAACATGAGCCATGTACCTTCTTCCTGGTGGAATGACTGGAACTGATCGGCTGTCGGACCCCCTCCGTCTAATAGGCCCTGCTCATGCATGGTTGTTTACATCCTTGGGCGGGTTTAGTGACACCTCTGAACAGTCAAATGGACTGTGTCTGTGATACAATATCCACAGTCAACGTCTATGTTCAGGAGTTCTGGGAACCGGGGTGATGCAAAACTTTTTTGATGTGTGCATTTGGGCATTTCGAACAGCCAATGCTAAAGAGTAGAAAGTGAGGTTGAAGGACTGTTTTCCGTGTTAATTTACCCATTTTTAAGGGCTACAGGCAGATAACGGCACTTTACGTAGACACAGGTAGTACGTCAGCTACTTTCTATTCTCACTGTATACTGTTCAAATGGCTCTGAGCACTATGGGACTTAACTTCTGAGGTCATCAGTCCTCTAGAACTTAGAACTACTTAAACCTAACTAAGCTAAGGACATCACACACATCCATGCCCGAGGCAGGATTCGAACCTGCGGTTCCAGACTGTAGCGCCTAGAGCCGCTCGGCCACTCCGGCCAGCACTGTGTACTGTGAATGAATTGTTGTTGAGATTTTGGTTTATTGCTATAACCATAATTTTCTTCCGCTTTTATTACTTCATGGAAATGTCAGGCATATCTTTAGTCTTTTAAACCAAATGCAGCACTGCAAGTCATTGCTACGTCACTTCATAAAAATGTTTCCGGACTAGGGTTGGGGGCATTCTGCAATACAGTCGATGTCCGGCGACGACAGCGAAAAAGTACTGTATAGGCCGGGTGGGGCAAGACTTGCAGACTGCACATACACGCATACTTTACGCCACGACACACGGCAACGGGGACATTATTGTCTCAGCCATGCTGTACCAGTTCTTATGCCAAGTGTTTGTTGCCCATTTCTGCCGGTATTGTTATTAAAACAGCACTCATCGCTTCCCCATTTTGTATAAAACCGCAATATTTTAAATCAATGCACGTTTTACAGTTAAAAATTATTCCCTTTTTAAATAAAACTTTATTTAAAAACGAAAAATTTTAGCAGTACTGTAATGGCTAATTCATATTTTGGTTTCTTTACTCAGTTATTAGTAGAAATAAAAAAACGCCTGTAATAGTCGAGACGAAACATATATCGAAAACGCCGAACAGCTGCTAGCATGAGTTTCTTAGAAGTAGATACCTTAGGGGTTGCGAAGCAACTCAAATCGCTTAATACGGGCAAGTCTTCAGGTCTAGATTGTATACCGATTAGGTTCCTTTCAGATTACGCTGATACAATAGCTCCCTACTTAGTAATCATATACAACCGCTCGCTCACCAATAGATCTGTACCTGCAGATTGGAAAATTGCACAGGTCGCACCAGTGTTTAAGAAGGGTATTAGGAGTAATCTATCGAACTACAGACCTACATCATTGACGTCGATTTTCAGTAGGATTTTGGAGCATATACTGTATTCAAACATTATGAATCACCTCGAAGGGAACGATCTATTGATACGTAATCAGTATGGTTTCAGAAAACATCGTTGTTGTGCAACGCAGCTAGCTCTTTATTCGCACGAAGTAATGGTCGCTATCGACAGGGGATCTCAAGTTGATTCCGTATTTCTAGATTTCCGGAAAGCTTTTGACACCGTTCCTCACAAGCGACTTCTAATCAAGCTGCGGGCCTATGGGGTATCGTCTCAGTTGTGCGATTGGATTCGTGATTTCCTGTGAGGAAGGTCTCAGTTCGTAGTAATAGACGGCAAATCATCGAGTAAAACTGAAGTGATATGAGGTGTTCCCCAGGGAAGCGTTCTGGGACCTCTGCTGTTCCTGATCTATATAAATGACCTGGGTGACAATCTGAGCAGTTCTCTTAGGTTGTTCGCAGGTGATGCTGTAATTTACCGTCTAGTAAGGCCATCCGAAGACCAGTATCAGTTGCAAAGCGATTTAGAAAAGATTGCTGTATGGTGTGGCAGGTGGCAGTTGACGCTAAATAACGAAAAGTGTGAGGTGATCCACATGAGTTCCAAAAGAAATCCGTTGGAATTCGATTACTCGATAAATAGTACAATTCTCAAGGCTGTCAGTTCAACTAAGTACCTGGGTGTTAAAATTACGAACAACTTCAGTTGGAAAGACCACATAGATAATATTGTGGGGAAGGCGAGCCAAAGGTTGCGTTTCATTGGCTGGACACTTAGAAGATGCAACAAGTCCACTAAAGAGACAGCTTACACTACACTCGTTCGTCCTCTGTTAGAATATTACTGCGCGGTGTGGGGTCCTTACCAGGTGGGATTGACGGAGAACATCGAAAGGGTGCAGAAAAGGGCAGCCCGTTTTGTATTATCACGCAATAGGGGAGAGAGTGTGGCAGATATGATACGCGAGTTGGGATGGAAGTCATTAAAGCAAAGACGTTTTTCGTCGCGGCGAGATCTATTTACGAAATTTCAGTCACCAACTTTGTCTTCCGAATGCTAAAATATTTTGTTGAGCCCAACCTACATAGGTAGGAATGATCATCAAAATAAAATAAGAGAAATCAGAGCTCGAACAGAAAGGTTTAGGTGTTCGTTTTTCCCGCGCGCTGTTCGGGAGTGGAATGGTAGAGAGATAGTATGATTGTGGTTCGATGAACCCTCTGCCAAGCACTTAAATTTGAATTGCAGAGTAATCATGTAGATGTAGATGTATTCAGAACTTAAATACCGGTATCGGTTTTAAAGAGTCGGCTTTCCTATCCCAACATCCGCGTGACTCAACCGCGCCCGTCACTCGATTCGCACGCATTGCAGAAACACGCGGCCGGCAGCTTTCGCACTCGGTGTCACAGAGTGGCCCTGCTGCTTGACTAAGGAAATATGCACTCTGTGCAGTGGCCTCACAACGTAGCGGCACTAATGGGCCTGGAAAGCGCTGGGATGGATTTAGAATTAAAATTTCTTTTTGGCCGTCAATTTTGCGTGCTTTCTACGAAGAATGTGTGTTCTGTGTACCTGAGATACATCAAATATTACCACAGCGACTAAGTGTGGCTATGGATAATGAAAATTAGATTGATAATTAAATTATGAATTTTATTGACCTTCATTGCTTTAGCTGTGGAACTGTAAATTTGCGTAAATGAATAGCTGATGAGTTAATGCTCGCATTCACCCTGCAGCTAAAATCGCAATGGTGTTTGAGACTTATTTTCGAGAAAACAAATGAAACAGATTTACGTTGAGGAACATGACAACTAATTAAGATTGTCGGCTTTGTTTATAATTGACAAAGAAACTACAATCCAGCAATATTGTAGGCTGTCGTGAGCAAATCGGGCAAGTGAATTAATAGGTCTAGTTACAGCTGATAATATTAACTGCGCTGACTGTAAAGAGAAGGGAAGCATAAGCTCTAATGGTAAGCAGAGATGAGTATTACTCGAATAAATTTATATCTGGATAATTATGCAAATATGTGGCTCATTCAAGAAAATCTATTCGCTAATAAAACATTCTCGAGTAATGGGATTATTCTTCTCTGCGGATACAAAAAAATATTTGTTATTTATTATTCGCAACTTACATAACGCATGACGTAGCATGTCACCGAATTTCTTTGTTTAATTCTTATACAGTGTTCCATAACTTGTGTTTGTTCCCTTAGTTTAGAACAGTTTCCGTTTGATAACAGGTTTGTGGAGAAATTTGACTCGGTAGCTCAGTGGCACACGAGAGTCAAGAAAAGTTACTGCAATTCGTAAATCTAAAGAAGCTAGCCGATGAAAGCACATATGGTGAGTGGAAGGAGGAGCTACAGGGGAGCTTCAAAGAAAAACTGGGTTCGTTCCAGACAACAAACTGAAGGTTTGGGGTTCGATCTCCCGTTGATCCTACAGTTTTTTCTGATAATTATCGCTTATTTTACCTCCAACGATAACAAAAATGCGAAGTCAAGTTGCACTGTGTTTCAGAATACAGGTTGAACTGTAGGTCCCTCTTTAAGTGACTGTATAAGTCTGTTTAGAGGTAGAAGGAAGGCAAAGGCACTCATGATGCCTAGTAAATCACTGCAGTGTTCAAAGCGGTCTTCCGGTTGAGCTCAGTTTTACTCACACTACAGCGCAACAAATGCAAAATAAAAATAAGGACGGCCTTAGTAGTTATACTACGGACGCGACCTCTCCAACCTATTCTGCACTTGCCAGTACTTCCTCCTTCCTCCTGCTAACATGCGACAACGCTCTTCGCAAGTAGTCAAAAATAAGACTGCAGCCAACAAAAAATCTTAATCTGCAACGCCTTTCCCCATTGTACCAAGGTTGCTAAGGCTGTCGGAATGGATGTCTCGTTGATATAACAAAGCAACTCTTTCGTATTTGTAGCGCTGCAAAATGAGTGAACAAAGTAAGAACTGAGTGGTTGTTGACGTCTAACAGCAACAGACTTTAAATCTAAAGTCTCCTAAACGTTTTTGGAGTGCTGCTGGACGTTTAATATTACCCTATCGAGTTTTACGATTAACTCTGTCTAAGCTTCATGTTAGAAGATGGAATAGTTTTCCGACCCGACGTGCATCTATGCCGTTACCTGTAACTTTGAGAGTGAAAAATTTCGAGACACTCCGTTTGAGTACATAAACGTGTTCATAATATTTCAGGATACTGGCAACGTTTTTACCGAGAAAGTGTCAAGAGACGATCGAAAGACTTTTGTCGTCTTCCTACACCAGCCGTAATTGTTGCAGCAGTGTCTTACCCAAGATTTAAAAACGGATAGTTCACCTACATTTCTGTCCATGACTAGTGGAGACCACAACAAACTACATAATTACATGTATAATGGCCAAAGAAATGGCGAAGAAATAGACTCATCAGATTCAAATGATGCTATGCCGTAAAACCAAAATTTATTTTGAACGTGATCTGCGAGCTGGAACTAACGTAGAATCGCAACGTTGTTAGTTGCCGTACATTACAGCAGAATTAGTGACGTCTCAATTTTTGTTGAAGCAGTTTGTGAATCGAAAGTCTTATATTGTTACCCTGCAGTAAAGAAGAGTTCGGGACATATAACACACCAAAATCGCCTCTGCATGTGTAGAAGGTATTCTCTTTCGTGTATCAAAATGGCAAGTCTTTGCAATTCAAATAGGGTTTCTGGTGACATGTTTGAAAAATATTTGGTCTGAAAAATAATTTAAAAGAACCAAAAGTGAAGAAACAAAACTGTTCGCATGTCTTGATAAGCTCGGGTACCTTCGGTTGTGCATAGCTGGCAACAGTGAAAATGCAACACAGTAACAACGGCTGCAGCGACATATGCAACACACGTTTGGCACTGTATTTGTTCCTTTTTTCCGTATTATTACCATATATTGTTTTATATGTAAACATAACGTTTACTTTCATCTGTTTGAAATGCCGAGACGTTTATTTACAAATAAGAAAAAAATGGTTCAAATGGCTCTGAGCACTATGGGACTTAACTTCTAAGGTCATCAGTCCCCTAGAAGTTAGAAATACTTAAACCGAACTGACCTAAGGACATCACACACATCCATACCCGAGGCAGGATTCGAACCTGCGACCGTAGCGGTCGGGCGGTTCCAGACTGTAGCGCCTAGAACCGCTCGGCCACCACGGCCGGCTACAAATAAGAGCAGAGCTGTATAGTTACGTGATCGCAGCGTGTCACCGTGTAAGGCTCTGTATTTCCACGGTAATAAATAAGGTTCCTTTCAGAGTATGCTGATGCAATAGCTCTATATTTAACAATCATATACAACCGTTATCTCAACGAAAGATCCGTACCCAAAGACTGGAAAGTTGCATAGGTCACACGAAGATTCAAGAATGGTAGTAGGAGAAATCCAATAATTACAGGCCCATATTATTAACGTCGATAGCGAGCAGGGTTTTGGAACAAATACTGCGTTTCAACATTATGAATTACCTCAAAGAAAATACAGCTAGTGAACCGTAGTTGTGTCCGGCTCTTCGAAAAGCGCGCCAGGCTGAGGGCTTTCGCTTCGCGTCTAGTGTTTGAGGTGGCGCTTTCCGTTTGGCGAGCTTCGACCATAGATACTAGTAGACTGGCCTTGCTGTGCAGAAGCTATAGGGCTAGTGTGGCTCCAACATAAACAATGTGACTGTTGGCAAAACGTTGCGGGATTTCAAATCAGCGGTCTGTCATCCTATGTTTGTATCGTATTTTCCTTACATTTCTCAATTGACTGCCAAACGCTTCCAACAAAAATTACTTTTTTATTTGCGAAAAATTATGCCAGAACTACATTTGACATGGATTTGTCCACAGTACCATTTATAAAATCTAACAAATACATAGAACGTCACTGTGGTGGGTAGCGGGACGAAATTACTATAAACTATCAATTAAAGTAAAATGTTGTTAAAATTCTTTTAAACAGTAAGAGTGGGCTCGTGTCAAAACTTTAAACATTGGATTCGCCGCGTTTTGAGCTCTAATCACTTATAAAAGAAAATGGGATATGGGAATTACGTCAACACATTCTAACAACATTCAGACTTACAGGCATTGGAAGCACAGGTTTCAGAAGACGAGGCATCATCTAACGAACGCCTTCTAGTGTGTGATTTACAGAGCTTAGGCCTCTTCGATTTCATATGCTCCGGAAAATCAAAAAGTGTCGGGATAGCATCACTACTTAGCCAATTCCTGCCAGTCTTAGACCTATAAAAACATCAGGTTTAAAAATGACACACTGTAAATATAAATTATAAATATACATAGTAAATAATAACTAACCTATCAAAACACTTCCCCTCGAAGTGCTTCGAGCAAAGGCGCGTATGTGCGGATGGCTTAAAGTTTTTCCGTTTCAGGGCCTGGACACAAAGCTGCCTTCGGTTTTCATCCTTAGGGAACCTATGAGTAGGAACGAGAAACAGTTATACTTACTTCTGTAAGCGAATTATCACAGATACTTTCCAAAATGTAATATGAGTCTGACTTTACAGGCATCACTTTCAACACTTTAATTTACGTGATACACTATTTCAAGTGTAAAAAACATATAATTTTTTTTTTCTTTATTGATTTTCAATTCCCCCCGAAGGGGGCGGGCCGGCAGCAGCTTACTACGCTGCTCTACAGCCTACATACACATATAAAAGTCACGTCAGCAGATTTCAATAAACGCATCTGCACTATCATAGAAACACTTACACGTGAAATGTAATGCCATTTCCCCCCGACAAAACGCTGAGTACAGCCACAAGCGCAACACGAAACAACCATGTTTTGCCAACATTCACGTGACTTCAGCCCAGAGATGTTGGAGCCACGAAAATGACGTCAGGGCCAGTCTATTATACACTCCTGGAAATTGAAATAAGAACACCGTGAATTCATTGTCCCAGGAAGGGGAAACTTTATTGACACATTCCTGGGGTCAGATACATCACATTATCACACTGACAGAACCACAGGCACATAGACACAGGCAACAGAGCATGCACAATGTCGGCACTAGTACAATGTATATCCACCTTTCGCAGCAATGCAGGCTGCTATTCTCCCATGGAGACGATCGTAGAGATGCTGGATGTAGTCCTGTGGAACGGCTTGCCATGCCATTTCCACCTGGCGCCTCAGTTGGACCAGCGTTCGTGCTGGACGTGCAGACCGCGTGAGACGACGCTTCATCCAGTCCCACACATGCTCAATGGGGGACAGATCCGGAGATCTTGCTGGCCAGGGTAGTTGACTTACACCTTCTAGAGCACGTTGGGTAGCACGGGATATATGCGGACGTGCATTGTCCTGTTGGAACAGCAAGTTCCCTTGCCGGTCTAGGAATGGTAGAACGATGGGTTCGATGACGGTTTGGATGTACCGTGCACTATTCAGTGTCCCCTCGACGATCACCAGTGGTGTACGGCCAGTGTAGGAGATCGCTCCCCACACCATGATGCCGGGTGTTGGCCCTGTGTGCCTCGGTCGTATGCAGTCCTGATTGTGGCGCTCACCTGCACGGCGCCAACCACGCATACGACCATCATTGGCACCAAGGCAGAAGCGACTCTCATCGCTGAAGACGACACGTCTCCATTCGTCCCTCCATTCACGCCTGTCGCGACACCACTGGAGGCGGGCTGCACGATGTTGGGGCGTGAGCGGAAGACGGCCTAACGGTGTGCGGGACCGTAGCCCAGCTTCATGGAGACGGTTGCGAATGGTCCTCGCCGATACCCCAGGAGCAACAGTGTCCCTAATTTGCTGGGAAGTGGCGGTGCGGTCCCCTACGGCACTGCGTAGGATCCTACGGTCTTGGCGTGCATCCGTGCGTCGCTGCGGTCCGGTCCCAGGTCGACGGGCACGTGGGCCTTCCGCCGACCACTGGCGACAACATCGATGTACTGTGGAGACCTCACGCCCCACGTGTTGAGCAATTCGGCGGTACGTCCACCCGGCCTCCCGCATGCCCACTATACGCCCTCGCTCAAAGTCCGTCAACTGCACATACGGTTCACGTCCACGCTGTCGCGGCATGCTACCAGTGTTAAAGACTGCGATGGCGCTCCGTATGCCACGGCAAACTGGCGGCGGCGGTGCACAAATGCTGCGCAGCTAGCGCCATTCGACGGCCAACACCGCGGTTCCTGGTGTGTCCGCTGTGCCGTGCGTGTGATCATTGCTTGTACAGCCCTCTCGCAGTGTCCGGAGCAAGTATGGTGGGTCTGACACACCGGTGTCAATGTGTTCTTTTTTCCATCTCCAGGAGTGTAGTTATGGTCGAAGTTGGCGAGCTGTTTGGATCGCTACCGCCCTCTGGCGGGAGGTGGACCAAGTGTACGGTCGCGTGACGATCGAGGAGTACGTACTGGGCGGGGACCGAGAGAGGTGGTGGCGCGAGCGGGGCCCTGCTGTTGGGGGTCGTCAACAGCTCGCCACGTGTTTTGGCCGACCTCTTGCTTGTCAGGGGCTAAGTCTGCCTTACCCGCATGTACGTGGCTTATGAAGCTTAGAAGCCGTGGTGCAGGAGATCAGCGCGTGGGACCGTATGTCTTCTTATCGGCCGTTGAAACCACTGGCAGCGGTTGGCTCTGACGAGCATTTGGAAGTGCGACGTGTTCCCAGCGCTGGGGTGGAGTGTGAGAAGTTGAGTACTGTTTTATGTAAAAGAGTTAGTTATATATAAGAGAAGGTTTTCAAGTTCTAGTGAACTGTATTAGTTTCTTCACCAGTGGTTTTTCTTGAGATCGTCCCACCACAGTTTTCGTTTTCCTGTCCGAGGGAATGTGGTAATTGCTCCTTGGTCGGGCCGTTTTCATTCACACCTCGATTGGGTGATTTAGGGTCGATGTCGCGGGTCTCTGTGGTTCGGAGTCTGTGCAGGCACCGCCCTTGCTACAGCTTCTGGTTTTGAGTAATTCGGGGAGGTGGCGGCTTGTAATGGAAGTTTTGGGGCTGATCTGCTATGGCCCTGTAGGCCACCAGTAACTATTCCGCTTATTGTGATTTGGGCCCCTTTACACGTGTCACTCCCTCACCGACCTAAGGAAAATTTTTTTTGGAAACTGCCTTTAATGTAAAGGTTTGTGTGCTGGTTTATTCACATTTACCTTGTAACAAATATAAGTTATGTAACTGGCGAGAGACAACTATTTTTGCTTGGTACAAGCTAGCTACTTAAAGTATTTTTTTTGGAATTGTTCCCTTATTGATATAACAAGTTATAAATCTACTAATTGTTAACGTCAAACCTTGCAATATCCTTTACATAGATGGCTCGGCTCTGAGCACTATGGGACTCAACTGCTGTGGTCATAAGTCCCCTAGAACTTAGAACTACTTAAATCTAACTAACCTAAGGACATCACACACATCCATGCCCGAGGCAGGATTCGAACCTGCGACCGTAGCGGTCGTGCGGTTCCAGACTGTAGCGCCTTTAACCGCTCGGCCACTCCGGCCGGCTTAGAGCTATTTTTAAAAGAGTTTTTTTAACTGTTGTCTTATATATACATGTCAAGTTAAAATCTCATTATTGGCGAGTTGTTAATGTCATACCTGGTAATCTCCTTTTCATAATGAAAATTGTCAAGCTATTTGAAATTTTTTTGAAATTATTTTTTTAAAAGAAATGACAGACTTAAAAATTTAGTACTGAGAAAGCCTTTTAAAATAAAAGATAACCTTATCAATGTGTGTTTTTCCGCCAGCACCTCCTGGCCCCTACTTCCACGATAGCGTTTTTGGAATAAGTAGGTTGTTGTTTGTGAATCGCCCTAATTGACGGTTCAACTAGGTCTTTACTCACATGAAGTGTTGAGTGCTACTGAGAAGGGATCTCAAATGGATTCCTTATTTCGGGACTTGCGGAAGGCTTTTGACACTGTACCACATCAGCGGCTTGTAGTGAAATTGCGTGAGTATGGAATATCGTCTCAGTTATGTGACTGGATTCGTGGTTTCCTGTCAGAGAGGTCACAGTTCGTAGTAATTGACGGAGAGTCATCGAGTAAAACAGGAGTGATTTCTGGCGTTCCCCAAGGTAGTGTTATAGGCCCTTTGCTTTTCCTTCTCTATATAAACTAGTTGGGAGACAATCTGAGCAACCGTCTTAGATTGTTTGCAGATGACGCTGTCGTTTATTGACTAGTAAAGTCATTAGAAGATCAAAACAAATTGCAAAACGATTTAGAAAAGATATCTCTATGGTGCGGAAACTGGCAATTGACTCTAAATAACGAAAAGTGTTAGGTCATCCACATGAGTGCTAGAAGGAATCCGTTAAACTTCGGTTATACGATAAATCAGTCAAAACTAAAGGCCGTAAATTCAACTAAATACCTGTGAATTACAATTACGAACAACTTAAATTGGAAGGAACACATAGAAAATGTTGTGGGGAAGGCTAACCAAAGACTGTGTTTTTTTTGGGAGGACACTTAAAAAATGTTACGAATCTACTAAAGACACCGCCTACACTACGCTTCTCCGACCTCTTTTAGAATACTGCTGCACGGTGTGGGATCCTTGCCAGATAGGATTAACGGAGTACATCGAAAAAGTTCAAAGAAGGGCAGCACGTTTTGTATTATCGCGAAATAGGGGAGAGAGTGTCACTGAAATGACACAGGATTTGGGATGCACACATTAAAACAAATTCGTTTTTCGTAGCGGCGGAATCTTCTCACGAAATTCCTATCACCAAGTTTCCGCTATGAACGCGAAAATATTTTGTTGACGCCGACCTACATAGGGAGTAACGATCACTATGATAAAATAAGGGAAATCAGAGCTCGCACGGAAAGAGATAGAAGTTCGTTCCTTCCGCTTGCTATACGACATTAGAATAATAGAGAATTGTGAAGGTGGTTCGATGAACCCTCTGCCAAGCACTTAAATGTGATTTGCAGAGTACCCATGTAGATATAGACGTAGAAGGTTCTCGTCGTCCCCATAGCATATTTCTTTCTAATTTGCATTGTTTGTTGATGTGTTGTAAGCGTAATACGAACACAAGTGAGATACGCCAAACATGACAAAACACTGCGCCACAGACGAGTAAGTGACAGCTATTTACTGCCAGGATGTCTCCGCATACACAGACCACGAGAGACTGTCTCCTAGCATCGTCCAGTATGATAGTTTCAGTGCGCTATCCCAATGAAGTGATCCATTTCCAGCGGGATAACTCACCGCTTCACACGAGTCGAATCGTTCAGACCGAGCGAGGTGGCGCAGTGGTTAGACACTGGACTCGCATTCGGGAGGACGACGGTTCAATCCCGCGTCCGGCCATCCTGATTTAGGTTTTCCGTGATTTCCCTAAATCGCTCCAGGCAAATGCCGGGATGGTTCCTATCAAAGGGCACGGCCGACTTCCTTCCCCGTCCTTCCCTAATCCGATGAGACCGATGACCTCGCTGTCTGGTCTCCTTCCCCGAAACAACCAATCGAATCGTTCAGCAACGATTTTCGCAACAGACGGATGTCGACCTGATCGACTGGCCTGTTCGAGTTCCGAACTTGAATAGCATTGAAAATCTGTGGACCAAAATGAGGCGTCACATTAACTTACACTGACCGACGCTAGACCCCGCATCTAGTTTTGGATAAATGGAAGTCTTGCGGAGGATGAGACTTAGCTCCAAAGACTGACCGCCTCCATGCCTCGTCGGATGAGGCAGGTAATTTATACCAATGGTGAGTGCTGCTTCTATTAGCCGCATTCCTGATGTGAAACAACTGTATATTTGTTGATTGTAAATCTACGTGAAATCATCGTACTTTACATTTTACTTATTGAATTCATGCTGCCTAATACTTAATACATGTTAATTTGAAAAAAAAGCTCAAGATAATTTGAATAGAAATGGCGCCCTAATATGAGACAGTCAGAGAAAAACTTAATATCGACCGATATAAGAATGGGTAGAAGTTAAAATAATAATATTCCCTTCCTTACTGTCTCTGCAATATTTTCTGTGTTTATCGTTCAAAAGAAGTGCAGTCAGAGCATACAAAAGCTCCATTTTCGAGTCAGCATTCTTTGGGAGCTCAAGGATAACAGTTCATGCACTGTGCCCATCTGCGTTCAGTGTCTTCTTCAGGTTGCGCATCTAAATCGTTGTCTTCAGTTAAATTTGTATCAGACAATGAATGACTGGAAGACTATTTCCTGTGTTTGTCAAAAATGGCTCTGAGCACTATGGGACTTAACATCTATAGTCATCAGTCCCCTAGAACTTAGAACTACTTAAACCTAACGAACCTAAGGACAGCACACAACACCCAGCCATCACGAGGCAGAGAAAATCCCTGACCCCGCCGGGAATCGAACCCGGAAACCCGGGCGTGGGAAGCGAGAACGCTACCGCACGACCACGAGATGCGGGCCTGTGTTTGTCTTTCAAGAACAAAACTTTCGCTTCTGTCTCCTTTGATTGCGCTACAGCATTCATGTTTTTGAACGTTTCAAAGATTCCCTGTATGGAGACGATGTTAGCTGCTAAACAGATTTTTAACGTGCTGATTTAAGTAGACCAGATGGCTCTTGATGTGGCTTGCTGATTTTGGGAGCTGGTTGGATACCACTTGGATTCGCATTTATCCCGTTGTTTGTTTTATATACGTCGTAGCAAGCCTTGACAGTTCAGTGGTTTTACTTCTGGAAGAGGTCAAGCGGAAACTACGACATACATAAAATATTAGTTCACTTTAGCAAAACTCTTTAATATATCATGGAATATTTAACTTAGATGCAAGCCATATCCATATGAATAACAATTTCTATTTAGTACTGACGGAGATCACAAGGATAATTGTTTATAACTTTGAAAAGTGCTGAATGACAGTCTCATATCAATGTACATTTGATTATGACTTTGGTGTACAGTTCAAATGGTTCAAATGGCTCTGAGCACTATGGGACTTAACATCTATGGTCATCAGTCCCCTAGAACTTAGAACTACTTAAACCTAACTAATCTAAGGACAGCACACAACACCCAGCCATCACGAGGCAGAGAAAATCCCTGACCCCGCCGGGAATCGAACCCGGGAACCCGGGCGTGGGAAGCGAGAACGCTACCGCACGACCACGAGATGCGGGCTGGTGTACAGTTCTGAGTAATGATACTACCTTGCTATCGGATATTGAGCTATGATGATGCTGCTATCCTAGTTGCCTATCACAGAGTGTGGCGAACGACGCTGCGCTCTGACGTAAATAGACTTCCAGAAGCTGCAGCAAATATAACTTTTTGAGGACGTGTCTTCGCCGACGTCTCTCCCTGGGACCTGCGTCTGGCAGCGACTGTGGTTCCGTCTTGAGGTACCAACTTTAACCTGGGACCTCACTCTTCAGAGAACACGATTGGTATCTTGTATATCAAACTCCTGGTATACTGAAGAGTCATTGTCTCAAAGTACATACCTCTTACATGGGAAGAATTCCGTTTTCAATACGCCTTTTATAGCATTTTCCATTGTTACTGCTCTCATAACCTCGTAAATAAAAATGAGGTTGCTACTTGACACGCATTATTTGCCTACCAGTTTTCTATGTCTTCGTGATAACGCATTTAAAACGGTCCCATGAATTCCACACAACAGGTTGCGTTTTATGCTTGGAATAGGGTGATAAACACATCATGTTGGTACTGTTTTCTCTTGCTTTGTCTACCACACAAATATGGTATGATCCACACAGGTATTAGCACAACATGATCGTCACCAGGTGGCTCCACAATATTCACGAAATAGCCACAACACTCAGTAAAAATGTGAATCTGAATCCAGCTACTACAGTGGCAAGATGAAGTTATCTTAACACAAGATACCGTGTCCTAATATGCCATATTTTCGCGTGTTAGGATATCTATGGTATCGCATATTAGGACTAAGCCATCTTACGCTAGAAACCTAGCCTGATAGTTACGCTGCTTGGTTTGAAATAAATCCATTATATACAGGGTGATCAAAAAGTCAGTATAAATTTGAAAACTTAATAAACCACGGAATAATGTAGATAGAGAGGTAAAAATTGACACACATGGTTGGAATGACATGGGGTTTTATTAGAACCAAAAAAAAAAAAAACAAAGTTCACAAAATGTCCGACAGATGGCGCTGGACAGCAAAACTGCTACTGTGACTGGTGAGAGGTACGCCGATTTGTTACAGAATCGCATTATCCCCAGCCTGGCTGATAAACACCTGCTGGAACGTACGATGTTTATGCAGGTTGGCGCTCCACCCCATATTGCTAGACGCGTGAAAGATCTCTTGCGCGCGTCGTTTGGTGGTGATCGTGTGCTCAGCCGCTACTTTCATCATGCTTGGCCTCCCAGGTCCCCAAACCTCAGTCCATGCGATTATTGGCTTTGGGGTTATCGTCATCGACAGACATCTCTAGGGATGCTGAAAGACAACATCCGACGCCAGTGCCTCACCATAACTCCGGAAATGCTTTACAGTGCTGTCCACAACATTATTCCTCGACTACAGCTACTGTTGAGGTATGATGGTGGACATATTGAGCATTTCCTGTAAAGAACATCATCTTTGCTTTGTCTTACTTTGTTATGCTAATTATTGCTATTCTGATCAGATGAAGCGCCATCTGTCGGACTTTTTTGAACGTTTGTATTTTTTTTTGTTCTAATAAAACCCCATGTCATTCCAGGCATGTGTGTCAATTTGTACCTCTCTATCTACATTATTCCGTGATTTATTCAGTTTTCAAATTTATACTGACTTTTTGATCACCTGGTAGAATGAAGGGGTACTGTATGAAGAATATAATCACATGAATATCATTGCAACAGCTACTCGGCTTCGATATTTAAGTCTTACAATCACTTATGCTCAAAAAACTTGAAAACAACACTTTTAAAATCAAAGATTCTCCACAATATAAGACTCCGTAATACTCTTACTGTCACTGCTATATGCCTCAGGCGCTGTAAGAACTAAGTTCTGATACTCTCCGACAGAGCTGAGCAGTTACTTGAGCTAGAATCTAGCTGCCTCACATTAAGGAATTTCCTCTGTAACGTGATGCTCTCTTCTACATTCAAAATAATTTTCAGTAATGATAGTACGAAGACGAACTGAAAATCAATGCCTCCGAATTTTTTATATGAAAACTCTTAAAGATTTGTAAATAAGACAAACATTATCAACATTCTACACTTTTATTCTTCATGTCTACATATTTATTTCTTAACATACTCACCCTGGCGATGAATACATTTCTCCCGAGGAGAAAGCAGATTGTTGATGCCGTCACTGTAGAATGTTTGACTACGTTGACAGTCACAACTTCACCTCTGCTGCACCGCTTCATCAGTATGAAATTGAAGTCTTCGAAGAGCTTCTTTTAGTTTTGAAAACAGTCGAAAATCGGATGGGACTATGTCGGAAGTGTATGGAGGATATCGATGACAGTGAATAGCACTGTCATGCTGAAGTAAAGGGTGCTCCGTGTGTGAACGAATTCTTACAATTCGAAACTATATTACAGCACGCTGTTTGCCACGCAACGACGTACTTACGTTACACATCGCCATGTCACCTGCTACAATTCGCAGCCCTCTGTCGGCAGAGGGCTACAGATATGTAGGCATGAAGAATAAAGATGTAGGATGTTAATACCATTTGTTTCATTTTAAAAAGCCTGCTAAAAGCCTGCCTGCATGAAAAAATCAGAGGCACTACTTTTCAGCACATATTTTTATGGTAAATTAAAAACAATGTCGAATTAAAACATAAGTAGGCATTTTCTCTGTGGTATCGTCCAACGATGGCAGTGCCACTCCGAAGTCGGCAACGCACATTGATAATGTGGTGTCACCGCCAGACACCACACTTGCTAGGTGGTAGCCTTTAAATCGGCCGCGGTCCATTAGTATACGTCGGACCCGCGTGTCGCCACTATCAGTGATTGCAGACCGAGCGCCGCCACACGGCAGGTCTAGAGAGACTTCCTAGCACTCGCCACAGTGGTACAACCGACTTTGCTAGCGATGGTTCACTGACAAAATACACTCTCATTTGCCGAGACGATAGTTAGCATAGTCTTCAGCTACGTCATTTGCTACGACCTAGCAAGGCGCCATTGCCAGTTACTATTCAGATTATGAATAATGTACCATCAAGAGCGATGTTCACCATTTATGGATTAAAGTTAAGTATTCCAGCAGCAACGCACGTTTTTTGCTAAAGTCTAATTTCCTTGACCTGTTCCAGACCTCACGCCAGCCTGCGTGAGCTAAAACGCGTGCCGCTCGGCTTCCTCTAGTATACGGGGTTGGCTCTCCTGCCTACCCACAACAGATACCACAGACGTTTGCGAGCTATCTCTGCAATCCACAACGAAGAATGGGAGGCACTCCAGAAGACACACCCTCTGTCTCGGCCCTCGCAGCGCATTCGCGCTGGGGCTAATATAGACCCGAGCTCGGAATACACGTCCTCTGTTCGTGACCTCAGATGAAGCATTCAGTAGCATCGAATAGGACTGAAGTGTTATTGAAGTCTCACATGGAAATCTACTTTTGTAAATATTGAACACTGTGGTTCAAGAGAAGAGTTTGTTAATTAGTGCATCATGTGATGTTTTAATAGTCAATGGAAGTTATAAATTATCAAGAACTTGTGTGGCAAAGGACTGTATCAAGTTAAGTAAATCTTTTTTTATACTCAATAGTACAGTGTACTAACATTTCGTATGCTGTCACCCAGAGCAACTGAAGAACCACAGCTATGGCCGGACGATTGTAGTTTCGCCTGGTCATAAAATTTTCAAACTGAATTCTAATTATATTAGCGAAAAGAAAAGTGCATACCATCAGTTAATGTCAGTAGTCTTACACCCACAACCCACTGACATTATTGAGTTCTGTTTCCCTTGAAAATTACGGAGAAACTAACCATATTTTACATTGGAAAACCATATTTTAGGCTTGTCTTATTAACTGGAAGGTCGTGCAGTTTTTTATCTGCAGTTTTCCTCTACATACAAAATAATTTTCAGTAAAATAATTTTCAGTATAGTATTTTAGATCGGTGTACTCTTCCAATAGCATTTTAATAAATATTGTCTGGCAGAATGTAAATATCGTATTCAGATCCTTTACCTTGAATAGCTGAACTTACTTTTCCCAGCAGATTTGCAAATTTACTTAGAGACCAAACTTTATGAGCTGACTGTTAAACATTTATTCTCCCTTACTCAATTTCATTTTGATACTTTTCCCTGCTGCATCTGGTTCCCTGTTCTCTGCTACATCTATGAATAGATTTATGCATACAGGCAAAACTGTCTCTTTGACAGTTTAATTTGGATCTGATTGTTTTTTAAACTGAGACTGATAATGAATTTTAGTGTTCCCGAATTATAAGGCAACAGGACTGCTGCTTAGCTTGGCTCTTGTATTTGAGTGTGTAATATATCATTACCAATTACATTCGTACCAAAGAATTGAATAACTATTTGATTACTTACTCTCTTCTACATTTGAGATACAAACTTCATAAAACACAAAATTTTACAAGAAATCTGACGGATCTAAAACTTCACGTAAAAATGCGGTCTCTGTCGCAGGTATTCATTTTAAAATTCATCCGTTTCCTTCTCAAACAGATAAGTGCTAAACCGGACTTTCCGTACCTATGACATGAAGAACCTAACCGGAAGTTATTAGATAGTCACATCAAATCATGAAGAAAACCGGCGAGTGGATAGCCTTGCGGTGAGCTGCCATATCGCACAATAGTAAACAATAATTGAGCTATGCAACGTGTTAGCTGTGACTGATATAACGCGAATGAACAGTTGATTGTAAGCGCCTAGCGGTGGTGCTGGTTGTGTCTGGTATGTGACCATCATTTAAATATTGAAGGATATAGTAGTTAAAAACAATGGTACAAGACAGTGGGAAAAGTTCATAGTTTAAATAAATTAATGTATAATAAATGATGCCTTAGGCTGCGGTCACAGCGACACCGATGTCGGTGGATTCCGCTGACGACCGACATTTTCCGAAGACGGCTGACTTTTTCAAATCAGTGCGCCACTACGTAAGCGGTCACAATGTGGCCGATCTTATCACCCGAACGTGCAGATTTCGGACAACAATCGGTGAAATTCAAATCAGTTTTTTTTCGGTCATAATGGCCGACACGACACGAAACATGGACTACGAGAAAGAGATAAGTTTAGTCAGAGGGTTAGTTTGTTGCGAAAAATATCATAATCGGGATATAGTTCGCAATCTATCTAGCCTACTGAAATAAACCCGAAAAATATTTTGTGGTGTATCTTATGATTAAAATTACTGTAGTGGATCTTGTTTGGTTGTGGCAGGTGGATATAAGCTTTCTACAAATTATTACTGCTTACTGGCGTTTTTACACCAGTGGGCTGGTAATTCTGTTACTTGAAGTGGTCTGCAAATTTGGTGTTTCCACTTTACACTGCTTTCGGTGTTTGAAGTATCGTATTCGAAACTTTCTTTTTGGCCTTCACATGTATACTGAAGGACCGTCATTGAAAGTTAATTGACAATCGTCTGCACAACATCAAATAAATTCAGCAAAACAGACTGAGTGCTTTTAGAGGTGTGATTTGAGCTCTATTAAATAATCTGATACGTTTAGATATAGTTCTGGCTCAAGTAAAACTAGAAATGACACTTTGATAATGTTATTCATTTATTACATCTTTCCAGTGATTTGACCTATACCGCATTCTGAAAAGTACCGTTTCAAAGTTCTTGAGTAATGTTAGGTGCTGTTTACGATGCCCTAAATACTAATTGAAAAGCTAATATTTTTCACTCTTGCACCCAAAATAGTTCGAAATTTTTAATTTATTCTATACCGAATTTTGGAGCTACGCTTCGTGCAAGTACACTAAAAGACACTGTAATATAGTTGATTCTGTTTATTAAAATATATACTCAATCTGAAATAATACAACCACCAGAAGTCTTGTTACGTCGTTTCTCAAATCCCGCTAGGGAAATGTTTAAAGAGCAGTGAAGTTTCCAGTACTAGAATCTGATTGTCTGAATATATCTACTACCAATGCTATATAAATATTTACCGTTTTTAGGATACAGTGAGTTGCTGTGAAATCAAAAATCTACCTTTCATTGATAAGAAAGAAATGATCGCATGGCATTGTTGCCCTGAAGGTCCTGTCCGGGCAATTTCGACCGGCGGGTGCAAGTCTTATTTGAGATACGCCACAATGGGCGACTTGCGCGTCGGTGATGATGAGGACAACACAACACCCAGTCCGGGGGGGGGGGGGGGGGGGGGCGGAAGAAAAATCTCCAGCCCGGCCGGGAACTGAACCCGGGCCCACCGCACTGTAGGCAAGCACGATACCGCTCAGCGTAGCAGGCGGACTACCTTTCATTAATTTAAAAATACTTGCTTGCTCACAAAATTTTTTTTATCCATTCATCGTACAATAGAAACATCTACTTAATGTGTTCATAACCTTATCAAAACATCAAATTCTTTATACACCGAAATTGACGCTGTAGCATAATAAAACATACTCTGAGCAACGTGTTTTGGAGAGATCCTTAGTGCGGTCTACCATTGAAAACTACATATTTTCGTAACACACGGAAATTTTGTAAAACTTTTCTGGTAAGTCCAGCAATTGAAGACAGAGTGTACGTATTCAGCATGTTCTTTTCGGACAGATATAGCTCATTCGGCATCTCTTTGTATAGCAAACGCCGCATTGTAGCACTCGCCTCCAAGCACAGAGGCGTCGTGATATCCATCCCACACTCGGTGGTTAAAATCTAACCTACTTCGTACATAGAATAGATCCTAACTTAACCTAACCAGTTCGACCCCTCCAAAAACTGACGAATGGATCGGACGCACAGTGACAGAGCTGTCGTACGATATTATCGGGCGGCTTTTGGCAGCCTCGTCTGACGATGGATGTCACTGCCATTGTGAACGCAAAACTAAAAGTAGTTAAAACAAATATGAAACTGAAAATCAAAGAGGTAAACGCGAGGCTATAGTGACGGGTGACGAACGGCGTTCCGCTGGTGGTTACTTAGCCATACAGGACCGGCTGATGAAATTTTTGTAAAGCTGTCATCATAGTGTCATAAAAAAAATTGTTCTTAGTGACAAGTTGCTCATGGAGACTCGAAATCTCTGAATGCTTCAAAATTTTTTTATTATTTCATATTTCAATCGCAGAATTAACTTTTTACTCTCAGTTGCCACGCGAACAATTTGTAAGGAATCAATTATAGCTTCGGCTTGCCCGCAAACGAAGAATTGGTTTCTCCAGCCCCCTTTCTAGTAAGTGCTCAGGAAAACGTGTTCTAACCTCACGTCGCCGGCCGTGGTGGCCAAGCGGTTAAAGGTGCTACAGTCTGGAACCGCGCGGCCGCTACGACCGCAGGTTCGAATCCTGCCTCGGGCATGGATGTGTGTGATATCTTTAGGATGGTTAGGTTTAAGTAGTTCTAAGTTTTAGGGGACTGATGACCTTAGAAGTTAAGTCCCATAGTGCTCAGAGCCATTTGAGCCATTTTTAACCTCACGTCCCGTCTGTCTGATGTATGCTCGAGGGCATAGGGCGCATGTGAATTTGTAGACCTCAGAATTTACGAAGCGATCTCCACTAGGTAGTTCGTTAGGGATAGCTGATACTGGATCCGATCCCGTGTGGAACAAAAGATTCTATCATCATCTTTCTTAAGGAGACCTGCAAGACTATATGATATGTTACCCACATAACGGTAAAGTGAAGTAAATACACTCAGTCGTATTATGAGAACTGTGGAGCATATTATTCATATTGACTAATTTCCAGCAGTGCATCCTACCTACAAGACTCGTGTTAGGGCCATTAGAGTGCGCGATATATGTCAAGTTATTCATTTCAAGTTTTAAAGATTCGGAGCTTGGCGGAGTACAAGTCGCTAGACACGAGGATGCTTGGATAACAGTATCACTTGTCGTGGATCTGCGAAAAATGACGTACCTAATGCACACGTCTGTTAATTGAAGATTTAAATGCAAATAGTTCAATGACTGATTGGGTGCCATTAGTTTGTGCGTAAAAGGTTGATTAGGGGTGTACTTACACCTTCACCCGGACCATTAAAAATGATAAAAATATCGTGTAAAAATTTCTTCTTTTGCGAAGCACCTAAAAGTTAGATGGAACTAACAAAGGATTCCTTACATATCCTTCACGTCACTGCTGCGGGTCAACAAAATTTTTGAATTATTCGGAAATCTGAGTCTCAATGAGCAACTAGTCACTAAGAACAATTTTTTATAACACTATGATGACAGTTCTACAAAAATTTGACTAGCTGGTTCCTCTATAGCTAAGTAACCAAGAAGAATTGCCGTTTGTCACCTGCCACCAATACATAATGTTTATTCCTGTTATTTCCAAATCCATATTTGTTTTAGCTACTTTTAGGGCATTATTTAATAACTATCATTTTATTTAAACTATGTACTTCAGGCTCTATCTTGTACCGTTGTTCTTAATTATCATATCCTTCAATATGTACATTATGGCCAGGTAACAGGCACAACTACTGCCGCTTACAGTCAGCTGTTCATTCACGTTAGATCATCACGCGGCTCGCCGTCGCAGCTAACAAGCTGCACAGCGCAGTTTTTCTTTTTGTACTGTGCGATCTGCCTGTTCACCGCAAACGTAGCCACACACCGTATTTCTCCGTGATTTAGTGTGACTGTCTAATAACTTCTGGTTAGGTTCTTCATGCCCATAGATACGGGATGTCAGGTTTGGTAGTTACTATTTTAGAAGGAATTTTTTAAAAATTTACGTACCTTTCAGTTTTCCGGTTTTATATTTGACGACTACTGGTACGCTCCAATCAGTGGACTAGTATGATTTACACCGCTAAGATGAGTTCTTTTTATAAGTTAATTAAGTCAATAGTTACTTAGCAGGAGTAAGATAGATTCGTCGTCACAACTTTATGTAATACATACGTTACTGTTAATTTACAAAAATTCTGAAGATGCGCCACTACCGTGAGACGCATCAGTTTTAAAAGAAATAGTTGCAAAAGAGACAGCCTTTTTATTTGAAAATTGAATTACTGTTGCTGAACCAGACCGGAAATAGAGTGGAGGTATATATTTGATAAAAAATCACTTACTCCTCAGCATAATAATTTCTCTCACTCCTGCAAAAAGCGTACCCGTAAACCAACTTCGATGAATTTTGTTTAAAATTTTGAGTTTTTGATACAGTTTTGTTTAGCCCGTGCTACATTCTTTCTCATGAAGACTACAAATAATAGGCACCAATGCTATACTAATCAAGTCATGAGAGGCTGCCATAGGGGAGCCGTTGGCACCTACAACGACGGGGACATAAAAAAAAATATTGGCTACATAGTAGAATCGAAATCTGAGTCAACAAGTGACAACGAGACGTTTTGACCGTACAGCGATCCTAAAACTTCCTTCGGACAATATCTAGCGCTGCCTATCCAGTCACTACGTATTTCGCGATCGCTGTTGATATCCTGTACTTCCCTGTATAATGTTTAGTTGATACTTATTTCCAGTGTTGTGTATAGCGCGTTTCACTGGCACGGTAATATGTTGAGGCTATAACGCAACATGAGCATAAACGGGGCGAAAGTGTTGCCACAAATTGTGGCGTTGCTGTATACACATAGAATGCCTGATATGAGCCTTAGCGATTTTCCATGTGAACAATTTTTTTGTCGGCTGTACATTCGTTTAGTAAATGACAGAGAATTTGGGCGATAAATGCCATTAGATTTCTAGTTAATCGGTTATACAGGACTCTTTTTATTTACAGTAGACGAATAAATGTTTCTATTCTTGTAAAAGAATAATGCTCCGAATAAATATTTCTATTCAATATTCAAAAATAACGAATAATTTTTATCTGTATTCGTTATTCCTCATTCGAATAAATTTTGTCTATCTCTGGCGATACGAGAAGCGAGCCACACATGCGCAAACTGCAAATTCTTAGCCTGTGAGCAAGTGAGAGCTAACTCGTGACATCCACGTGGCTGTGGGCAAGTGCTCACTCAGGTGTTATTGCTTCGGCCATCTTCGACAGCTTCCACCAACGTACACTAAGTGTATTGATGCTGCCCTCGCACGCCGCAGCCACGCGCAGACCACTCTGACCGCCACGTGGCTGCAGGGCTCTACTGACCACCCGTTGTTGCAGCTTTAAGTCGGGGTTAAGAACAATATCAGATGGCACAGTTATTACGGAATTGGAACCGAATGCCGCACTGATTTCTTTGACACACTCAACTTCGTCACGCTTGTCCAGTATTGGCAAATTCTTGTCAGGTTTTAGGCCATAAATCCGGAAACTCATCATAGATTTCGTTCTAAAGACGTTTGAGCACGAATTTTGTTCTACTATTTAGCTACTATAGATCTTTCTAGAAATGCCATCTTCTTGATAGTACCACCTCAATCCATGACAGGCAAAATTTGCTCATTGTGCACAGCAGTGAGCATTGCTGCTAGATTATAACGGAAATCGAACACAGCCGAATGTCTTTCACAAACAATACTCATGAGAAACTATGCACGGGACATGTCTCAGACCACTTCTGTAAGCTTCCCAGTCTCGTGCACAGGTTTCATATTAAAGAGTTTCCTTACAATTAACATATTTCATCTTGGAAGATTAGTCGATGTTACTCTTGTCGAAACTATTATGCTAGCTATCATCGACATCTTCAGTCTCTGTCTTGTAAATGGTATCTGACCCGCTGAGGGGAAGCAAATATTAATTCAACCAATACCCAAGAAAGATAACCCAAAATCATCAGGCGACCTTAGGACTATCAGCATTTTACCTACAATTTCTAAAGGCTTTCAGTACATTCTTCAAGAACAGCTGACAGTTTACCTTAATACTTATAACATCAACGATAAATATCAATCAGGCTTCCGAAAACACCACCGCACAGGAACTACCTTTAACCAATGTGACTGACATCATACACGCCATGGGCAGACGCTAGGTGACCAATTTAACACTCATTAATTTTAGCAAGGTTTTTGATAGTGTTGATTTCGATATATTACTTATTAATATGAAGTAGCTGAATTTCCTAAATAGTGCAATACTGTGTTTTCACAGTTGCCTCAAAACTGCATGTCAACGAGTCACCCGTGTGTCGGAGGTGTCATCATGTGAAACATGTGCTCTCTAGAGTCCTACAGCGTTCTGCCCTTGGTGCACCGCTTTTCTCCCAGTGCATCAATGATACTTCATCTGTGTTTCATTCTTTTAACTACCATTTATATGCTGAGATCTTCAGTTGTACTTCAGCACCAGCCCTGCTTCCTTATCAGGTTTGGATGACGATCTTTGTTCAGTATCACGATGGACACAAAACCTGGGTCTTAAACTAACCCCTGAAAAATCACAGATCTACATCTACATCGATTCTCCGCAATCCACCATATGCTGCGTGGTGGAGGGTACGTTCTACCACCACTAGTTGTTTCCCTTCCCATTCGCTAATAGAGCGAAGAAAAATCGATTGTCTATATGCCTCGTTACGAACCCTAGTATCTCTTATCATATATTCGTGGTCCTTACGCGAAATGTACGTTGGCGGCAGTAGGTTCGTTCTAAAACCAGCTTCAAATGCTGATTCTCTAAATTTTCTTAGTAGTGTTCCCCGAAAAGAACGTCGGCTTTCTCCAGGGGTTCTCATTTGAGGTCCCGAAGCATCTCCCTAACACTTGAGTCTTGTCGAGCGTACCGGAAGAAGTCAAGCAGCTCGACTGTGAATTGCTTCTACGTCTTCCTTTAATCCGACCTGAAGAAGATCCCAAACACTCGAGTTCCTGTACAGGTGAACCACATTGTACCAAAACTCTCCCATTGAACGTAAGCCGGCCATTCACCTTGCCCACTCCAATTCTTATATGCCCGTTCCATTTCATATCACTTTCCAGTTTCACGCCTAGATATTTAATCTACCGGACTCTGTAGGATTTCAGGCTCGGCTAATATGCGAGTACATCGACGGAGCAGCAAGTTAAGTGTTTATCTTTTTTTGTGTTTTCCTCTTAGTATATGTATTAAATTTTGCGCGTGTTTTTCTCTTTAAGTGTTTTAGTCTCAGGTGTTTGTAAGGATGTGCGCGTGCTGTGTGCGGACGCAGAAGCAGCTGGCCGCAGTTCGCGAACAGCTGAATGTGAAACTTCCTGGCAGATTAAAACTGTGTGCTCGACCGAGACTCGAACTCGGGACCTTTGCCTTTCGCGGGCAAGTGCTCTACCAACTGAGCCACCGAAGCACGACTCACGTCCGGTACTCACAGCTTTACTTCTGCCAGTATCTCGTCTCCTACCTTCCAAACTTTACAGAAGCTCTCCTGCGAACCTTGCAGAACTAGCACTCCTGAAAGAAAGGATATTGCGGAGACATGGCTTAGCCACAGCCTGGGGGATGTTTCCAGAATGAAATTTTCACTCTGCAGCGGAGTGTGCGCTGATATGAAACTTCCTGGCAGATTAAAACTGTGTGCCCGACCGAGACTCGAACTCGGGACCATTGCTGTGAGTACCGGAGTACAGGACGTGAGTCGTGCTTCGGTAGCTCAGTTGGTAGAGCACTTGCCCACGAAAGGCAAAGGTCCCGAGTTCGAGTCTCGGTCGGGCACACAGTTTTAATCTGCCAGGAAGTTTCATATCAGCGCACACTCCGCTGCAGAGTGAAAATTTCATTCTGGAAGCTGAATGTGCTTTTGGCTACGTTCATGCTGCTACCACGGGGTGTGGCGGTGGCGTATAATCTGGCGCGCCGCATGGGACACCGCAGGTGTCGCTTGCATTGCTCACGGGCTCTGCTTCCGAGGCACCAGACGCGGTGGGTCCGCCCTCACAGCAGGGTGACTGGCGGATGGTAACGCGTTCGCGTCGCTCGAGGCGGAGGGCCGCTGTGGAGACTTGCCCCTGGCCTCGCCCATTCATCCTGCGAGTGCACAAGAGGTTGCTCCTTCAGGCAGGTTTCGAGTTGGCACAGGGGGGAGGGTTTAGTGCCTCCAGCACACCGGTCGGCAAAGATGTAGCGAGAAGATCGATAATAAGGTCTGGATCAAGTGCGCCTATCACGAGAGAGGCCAGGGACCCACCGACAAGCAACTCGCCGCCAACGCCCTCCCGACAGCAAGTATTTAAGCCACCGCTGCTGACCGGAGGTTCTAACTCAGTCACTGATTGACTCATTGACTCACTCGGGCTACGACAGTGCATAGCGACCAGATTTGTGCAATAGCAAGATTACTGATATTGTCTGCAAGAGGACTGTTACTGATGAGCTTGTACCGAAACACATGGACTCCGCTGAAGATACGTAAATGTTCGTGTAAATAAAGAATCGTATTACTTTACATGTGCATTTGTGTACTAGAAAGAGGATACTGGCCATCCATAACAACATTCCCTCCCGTGCTTCCTACAGTACACGACTCTACACTAATGTTAGGCGCGTTGTGGAGACCTTTAGGAACATAGCGTTCAGGGCTGGAAAGAAAGCCAACGTGCACTCGGTACATCGGCTGAGGGGCCTCATACGAGATGTGGAGGTAGCCTTGCTTGTGGCTATCGAGCGTGCAGGACGCAGTCGTCTGCTAATTGCGGTTCAAATCGGCGCCAGCGATGCGTATCGCATGGGTTCAAAAAAATGGTTCAAATGGCTCTGAGCACCATGGGACTTAACATCTGAGGTCATCAGTCCCCTAGAACTTAGAACTACTTAAACCTAACTAACCTAAGGACATCACACACATCCATGCCCGAGGCAGGATTCGAACCTGCGACCGTAGCGGTACGCGGTTCCAAACTGACGCGCTTAGAACCGCACGGCCACATCGGCCGGCCTATCGCATGGGTTCTGAGGCGATCCTCAGTTCGTACAAGAAGCTGAAGGAGGTGTTGAAGACTGCTGGCCTCGCGCGTGGGGTGCAAGCAGAGCTCGGATGGATGGTTGGTTGGTTGGTTGTTTGGGGAAGGAGACCAGACAGCGTGGTCATCGGTCTCATCGAATTAGGGAAGGATGGGGAAGGAAGTCGGCCGTGCCCTTTCAGAGGAACCATCCCGGCATTTGCCTGGAGTTAGCAGAGCTCGGAGTTAGCAGCATTGTTCCCAGAGTTGATATGAGTCCTTTGGTTTGGAGCCGAGTGAAGAGTCTCAACAAAAGGCTTCGCCAACTCTGCGACGGTCTTGGCTGCAAGATTCTTGAACTGCGTTATCGTGTGGGGATTTGTAGGACTCCCCTTGATAGGTCAGGATGCACTACACAAAGGAAGCAGCTACTAGGGTAGGAGAGTGCACATGTGGGTTTTTCAGGTTAGGCAGTACTTTGAGGTGCTCTGATGAACACCCGCCAGTCGATATACAGCAAGAGAAGTCAAACGGCGTTCAGAATAAATATACTTCAACAGTGTTATTTTTTTTTCAGTGAACTGTCGCAGTATCCGTAATAAAGTTCGCGAATTTACTGCCCTGCAGTAAAGTTCTTGTGCTAAAATTATTCTTGGGACCGAGAGCTGGCTGAAACTTGAAGTAGAAAGCTCTGACATATTTAGGGAGTCGCGGAACGTATATCGGAAACACAGATAGAGGCCATAGGAGGCGAAATGTTCGTTCCAAAAAGTGGTTCAAATGGCTCTGAGCCCTATGGGACTTAACATCTGAGGTCATCAGTCCCCTATAACGTAGAACTACTTAAACCTAACTAACCTAAGAGCATCACACACATCCATGCCCGGGGCAGGATTCGAACCTGCAACCGCAGCGGTCGCGCAGTTCCAGACTGAAGCGGCCGGCTGTTCATTGCAGTTGACAAAAATATTGTCTCTATTGAGGTCGAAGTTAAATGTGGCAGTGAGTCATCTGGTCGCGTATAACAGGTATAGGTAAAACCAAGTTAATTTCGTCCATAGCCCGTAAATAATCAGATTGGAAAATTTGGAAATCTGTGGTAAGGTCTTATGGGACCAAACAGCTGAGGTCATCGGTCCCTAAGCTTACACACTACTTAAATTAACTTAAACTACCTTATGCTAAGGACGACACACACACCCATGCCTCGAACCTCCGATGGGGGTGCTGCGCGGACCGTGACAAGACGACTCAGACCGCGTGGTCCTAAAATAATCAGATCATGAAATACTAGTTGGAAACGACTTTAACCTACCGAGTATAGATTGGGATGTCTATGGATTCATTGCGAGGGTTACAGACACAGTCATGCTAAATATTTTTGAACACGTTTTCTGAAAACTGTGTTCAGCAGCTAGCTCGGCAGCACCAACGCAATGTAAATATCTTCGATCTTGTTGCTACAAATACGCCGGACCTTATCGACAATGCCAGTATAGAAACGGAGATTAGCGATCACGTTGTTATTATAGCAACTATGATAAAGTAAGTTAATAAATCAGTCAAGAAGACTAGGAGAGTGTTTCTGCTAGATAGAGCAGATTAGTAGTTACTAGCATCTCACTTAGACAGTTAATTGGCATCACTTAGTTCCAGTAAGATGGATGTAGAGGAATTATGGGCAAAGTTTAATCAGACAGTAAATCGTGGTCTTGAGAGTTATGTGCCTACTAAGTGGATAAAGGATGGAAAAGACCAGCCACGGCTTAACAACGAAATTCGAAAGATGCTGACGAAGCAGAGGCTGTTGCACTCTCAGCACGAAAGGGAACACACAAATGACAAGTGAAGGTTAGTAGAGGTTCGTGCGTCTGTGAAAAGGTCTATGCACGAAGCATACAACAGCTACCACTGTCACACCTTAGCAAAATATCTGGCAAAGAACCGGAGAAAATTTTGGTCTTGCGTAAAATAGCGAAGTGGGTCTAAGGCTTCCATTCACTCCCTTGTTGACCAGTCTGGTGCGGCAGTTGATGACAGCAAAACGAAAGCCAAAGTTCACGTTCAGGAAATCGTTCACACAGGAGAATTGTACAAACATTCCGTCATTTGACCATCGGACAGATTCCTGTATGGACGACATAGTAATAAGCATCCCTGGCGCGGAGAAACAACTGAAAGACTTCTACATCTACATCTACATCTACATGTACATGGATACTCTGCAAATCACGTTTAAGTGCCTGGCAGAGGTTCATCAAACCACCCTCAAAATCTCTATTTTCCAATTCCGTATAGCGCGCAGAAAGTATGAACACCTATATCTTTCCGTACGAGCTCTGATTTCCCTTATTTTAACGTGGTGCTCGCTCCTCCCTATGTAGGTCGTTGTCAACAAAATATTTTCGCATTCAGAGGAGAAAGTTGGCGATTGGAATTTCGTGAGAAGATTTCGTCGCGACGAAAAACGTCTTTCTTTTAATGATGTCCATCCCAAATCCTGTATCATTTCTGTGACACTTTTTCCCATTTCTTTGAACTTTTTCGATGTACTCCGTCAGTCCTATCTGATAAGGATCCCACACCGCGGAGCAGTATTCTAAAAGAGGACGGACAAGCGTAGTGTAGGCAGTCTCCTTAGTAGGTCTATTACATTTTCTAAGTGTCCTGCCAATAAAACGCAGTCTTTGGTTAGCCTTCCCCACATTTTCTGTATCTTCCTTACAATTCAAGTTCTTCGTAATTGTAATACTTAGGTATTTAGTTGAATTTATGGCTTTTACATTAGACTGATTTATCGTGTAACCGAAGTTTGAGTTCCTTTTAGCACTCATGTGGAATACCTCACACTTTTCGTTATTTGGGGTCAACTGCCACTTTCCGCACCACTCAGATATTTTTTCTAAATCGTTTTGAAGTTTGTTTTGATCTTCTGATGACTTTACTAGTCGAGATACGACGGCGTCATCTGCAATCAACCGAAGACGGCTGCTCAGATTGTCTCCGAAATCGTTTATATGGATAAGGAACAGCAAAGGGCCTATAACACTACCTTGGGGAACGCCAGAAATCACTTCTGTTCTACTCGATGACTTTCCGTCAATTACTACGAACTGTGACCTCTCTGACAGGAAATCACAAATCCAGTCACATAACTGAGACGACATTTCATAAGCACGCAATTTCATTACGAAGCGCTTGTGTGGTACAGTAAAGCCTTCCGGAAATATTGAAATACGGAATCGATCTGAAAACCTTTGTCGATAGCACTCAACACTTCATATGAATAAAGAGCTAATTGTGTTTCACAGAAACGATGTTTTCTAAACCGATGTTGACTGTGTGTCAATAGACCGTTTTCTTCGAGGTAATTCATAATGTTCGAACACAATATATGTTCCAAAATCCTGTTGCATAACGTTAACGATATGGGCCTGTAATTTAGTGGATTATTCCTACTACCATTCTTGAATATTGGTGTAACCTGTGCAACTTTCCAGTCTTTGGGTACGGAGCTTTTGTCGAGCGAACGGTGTGTATGATTGTTAAGTGTGGAGCTAATGCATCAGCATACTCCGAAAGAAACCTAATTGGTGTACAGTCTGGACCAGAAGACTTGCTTTTATTAAGTGATATAAGTTGCTTCACTACTCCGAGGATATTTACTACTATGTTACTCATGTTGGCAGCTATTCTCGATTCGAATTCTGGGATATTTACTTTGTCTTCTTTTGTGAAGGCATTTCGGAAGGCTGTGTTTAGTAACTCTGCTTTGGCAGCACTGTCTTCGATAGTATCTCCATTTCTATCGCGCATAGAAGGCATTGATTGTTTCTTGGCGCTAACATACTTCACATACAACCAGAATCTCTTTGGATTTTCTGCCAGGTTTCAAGACAAAGTTTCGTTGTGGCAATTGTTATAAGCATGTCGCATTGAAGTCCGCGCTAAATTTCGAGCTTCTGCAAAAGATCGCCAATCTTGGGGATTTAGCTTCTGTTTAAATTTGGCATGTCTGTTTCGTTGTTTCTGCAACTTGAAATCAAATAAATCAACAGGTCCGGATGGAATCGTAGTTCGATTTTACAGAGTACCCTACGGCATTGATCCCTTACCTAGCTTGCGTTTATCGTGAATATCTCGCCCAGTACAATGTCCGAAACGACTGGAAAAATAGCCCAGATGACTCCATTATGCAGGGTGAAAAGTATTTAAACCGACAAACTCTGGGAGGTTGTAGGGGACATCAGAACAAATGAGACCGATGCCCGTAGCAGTCTGGTCACTTCAATCCCCCAAACCAACCAACCAAAACAAATATTTTTTCCCTAGTGTAATTTTTTTCCTACGAGGAGTATTTGAACCGGTACCGGAAGATTTCTCTGGTGACAAATTATTTAAATCAACAAACACTTTTTCATTTTTTATGACCAATTTCAATTACAGCAGATTTTCAAAAATTCCTCCATTGACACGTAAATAAAGGTTACACCGTCAGATCATGTTCTGACACGGGCAAAAACCCCAGGAGTATCTTGATTTGTTCCTGTTGCTGCTACTATCCGGGCAACCAGATCGTCTTCTGATGCAACAGGAGTTGCGTAAATAAGGTTGTGCATCTCTCCACAAACAAAAAGTCCAGAGGGGACATATCTGGGCATCGTACAGGCCATGGTACAGGACCGCCTCTGCCAATCAAAGTTTCTGGGAACCGTCTGTCCAGGAATCGCCGCACACGACGACTGAAATGTGCCGGCGCCCCGTCATGTTGGAACCACATGCGTTGTCTTGTAGGGATCGTGACGTCTTCCAGCAATTCTGGCAATGCTCTGGCGAGAAAACTGTAATGGTGCCTGCTATTTAATGGCCTAGGTAGCAGATACGGCCCAATTAAACAGTTCCCAACAACGCCGACCCACACATTAACGAAGAACCGCACTTGATGAGCGCTAGTAACAGTGGCATGTGGGTTATCCTCACTCCAAACATGCGAATTGTGCATGTTGAAGACTCCATCATGCCCGAACGTTGCTTCATCGGTAAACAACACAGAGGATGGAAATTTAGGATGCATTTCACATTGTTCCAAGTACCACTGCGAAAACTGTGCTCTGGGTGGATGATCAACTGGTTCCAGGTTGTGGACACGCTGTAAGTGAAAGGGACGTAACAATTGCTCTCGAAGGACTGTTTTACATTCGTCTGATTCGTTCTCATGTCACCTGCAATTGCACGAGTGCTGATTGAAGGATCTCGCTCCACATGCTGCAAGACAGCTTCCTCAAATTGCAGCGTTCTTACCGTGCAACGGCGTCCCTGTCCACGTAATCTGCTAAATGACCCGGTCTCACGCAGTCGTTGGTACACAGCAGCAAAGGTCGTATGATGCGGGACACGGTGATTAGGATATTGTCGTTGATAAACCCGCTGTGCATCTCGTCCGTTGTGGTGCGCTACGTAGTACACACCAACCATATCAGTGTACTCACTCCAGGTGTATCGCTCAAAAATGGCACTCAATGGGACTCAACATCTTAGGTCATAAGTCCCCTAGAACTTAGAACTCCTTAAACCTAACTAACCTAAGGACATCACACACACCCATGCCCGAGGCAGGATTCGAACCTGCGACCGTAGCAGCGCTAGACCACCGCGGCCGGCTGTATCGCTCCATTAGTAAACAGAGACAATGCACTACTTCACTGGTGGACAGCAGTTGGCTGCAACTGAAGAACGCAATACGGCCTCTGACAACTGAAGAGCGTAATACGGCCTCCACCGGTTTAAATTATCCTCATAGGAAAAAATATTTGTTTTGATGTCCCCCACGCCGGCCGCGGTGGTCTAGCGGTTCTGGCGCTGCAGTCCGGAACCGCGGGACTGCTACGGTCGCAGGTTCGAATCCTGCCTCGGGCATGGGTGTGTGTGATGTCCTTAGGTTAGTTAGGTTTAAGTAGCTCTAAGTTCTAGGGGACTTATGACCTAGGATGTTGAGTCCCATAGTGCTCAGAGCCATTTGAACCATTTGATGTCCCCCCACAACCTCTCAGAGTTTGTCGGTTTAAATACACTCCTGGAAATGGAAAAAAGAACACATTGACACCAGTGTGTCAGACCCACCATACTTGCTCCGGATACTGCGAGAGGGCTGTACAAGCAATGATCACACGCACGGCACAGCGGACACACCAGGAACCGCGGTGTTGGCCGTCGAATGGCGCTAGCTGCGCAGCATTTGTGCACCGCCGCCGTCAGTGTCAGCCAGTTTACCGTGGCATACGGAGCTCCATCGCAGTCTTTAACACTGGTAGCATGCCGCGACAGCGTGGACGTGAACCGTATGTGCAGCTGACGGACTTTGAGCGAGGGCGTATAGTGGGCATGCGGGAGGCCGGGTGGACGTACCGCCGAATTGCTCAACACGTGGGGCGTGAGGTCTCCACAGTACATCGATGTTGTCGCCAGTGGTCGGCGGAAGGTGCACGTGCCCGTCGACCTGGGACCGGACCGCAGCGACGCACGGATGCACGCCAAGACCGTAGGATCCTACGCAGTGCCGTAGGGGACCGCACCGCCACTTCCCAGCAAATTAGGGACACTATTGCTCCTGGGGTATCGGCGACGACCATTCGCAACCGTCTCCATGAAGCTGGGCTACGGTCCCGCACACCGTTAGGCCGTCTTCCGCTCACGCCCCAACATCGTGCAGCCCGCCTCCAGTGGTGTCGCGACAGGCGTGAATGGAGGGACGAATGGAGACGTGTCGTCTTCAGCGATGAGAGTCGCTTCTGCCTTGGTGCCAATGATGGTCGTATGCGTGTTTGGCGCCGTGCAGGTGAGCGCCACAATCAGGACTGCATACGACCGAGGCACACAGGGCCAACACCCGGCATCATGGTGTGGGGAGCGATCTCCTACACTGGCCGTACACCACTGGTGATCGTCGAGGGGACACTGAATAGTGCACGGTACATCCAAACCGTCATCGAACCCATCGTTCTACCATTCCTAGACCGGCAAGGGAACTTGCTGTTCCAACAGGACAATACACGTCCGCATGTATCCCGTGCCACCCAACGTGCTCTAGAAGGTGTAAGTCAACTACCCTGGCCAGCAAGATCTCCGGATCTGTCCCCCATTGAGCATGTTTGGGACTGGATGAAGCGTCGTCTCACGCGGTCTGCACTTCCAGCACGAACGCTGGTCCAACTGAGGCGCCAGGTGGAAATGGCATGGCAAGCCGTTCCACAGGACTACATCCAGCGTCTCTACGATCATCTCCATGGGAGAATAGCAGCCTGCATTGCTGCGAAAGGTGGATATACACTGTACTAGTGCCGACATTGTGCATGCTCTGTTGCCTGTGTCTATGTGCCTGTGGTTCTGTCAGTGTGATCATGTGATGTATCTGACCCCAGGAATGTGTCAATAAAGTTTCCCCTTCCTGGGACAATGAATTCACGGTGTTCTTATTTCAATTTCCAGGAGTGTACTTTTCATCCTGTATAAGACGGGTAAAAAAACAGACACGCAAAATTAAAGACGAATATTCCTAACTTCTGTTTGCTGCAGAATCCTTGAACATTCTCAGTTCGAATATAATAAACTTTCTTGAGAGTGATAAGCTTATGTCCACGAATCAGCATAGTTTTAGAAAGCATCGCACGTGCGAAAATCGGCTTGCCTTTTTCTCATATAATGTACTGCGAACTATGGACGAAAGGCCACAGCCAGATTCCATATTTCTAGATTTCCGGAAAGCATTTGACTTGGTGCCTCAATACAGGTGTTAATGACGATAAGAGCGAATGGAATAAGTTCACAGATATCTGAGTAGCTCGAAGGCTTCTTAAATAACAGAAACCATTATGTCGTCCTCGACGGTGAGTGTACATCAGAGACAGGGAAGTGTGACAGGACCGCTGTTGTTCTCTCTGTACACAAATGATTTGGCGGACAGGGTGAGCAGAAATCTGCGGTTGTTTGCTGATGACGCCTTAGTGTACGGTAAGGTATGGAAATTGAGTGACTGTAGGAAGACAGAGGGCGACTTGGACAAAATTTCCTGTTGGTGGTTCGCAGCTCGTGGTCGTGCGGTAGCGTTCTCCCTTCCCACGCCCGGGTTCTCGTGTTCGATTCCCGGCGGGGTCAGGGATTTTCTCTGCCTCGAGACGACTGGGTGTTGTGTGATGTCCTTAGGTTAGTTAGGTTTAAGTAGTTCTAAGTTCTAGGGGACTGATGACCTTAGAAGTTAAGTCCCATAGTGCTCAGACCCATTTTTTTTGTCTGTCACTACTAAAAACAATCAGAAAAACGTAGACGGAGATAGGCCGGACCAGGAATAAGGGTCACACGTAAGCAACAAGGAAACTAGGAACAAGGAAGCTAGACATTTCCTTTCCTGTTCACTTGCAAATAGAGCGAGGCAAAACTGATTGTCTATAAGCCTCCGTACGAGCCCTAATTCCTCTAATCTTGTCTTAAGGGTCCTTACGTGAAATGTGCGTTGGTGGCCGTAGAATCGTTCTGCAGTCGGCCACAGATGCCTTTTCTCTAAATTTCGTCAATAGTGCTTCGCTAAAAGAACGTCGCCTCCCACCAGGAACTCCCATTTTGGTTTACGAAGCAGAAGAATGGCTCTGGACTGCTCCGATGTCCTCCTTTAATCCGACCTGTTGGAGATCCCAAACAATCGAGCTGCAGTGTGTCGAGCAGCACACTACTAATACTGTATTCGAACGTTACATGATTGTTTTTCCTACTCAGTCGCATTAACTTACATTTTCCTACATTTAATGTGAGCTGCCATTCATCATAACATCTAAAAATTCAAAGTCACTCTACATCTTTCTGCAGTCACTCATCGACGACACTGTAACGTACAACACAGCGTCATCAGCAAACAGCCATAAACTGCTATTCATCCTGTCTGTAAAACACTTATGTATCGATACTTATTATAAAAATGGATGTACACTAAATAGCAAAAAAAACTGGGTCACATTAAACAAACAGACAGAAAAATTTGACTATTTGGTAACAGCGGCATAAAAATCTGGACAGGGTGTGATGTCAGACTGAGGACGCGTGTCATGGATGTAGGAAATGCAAGCTATCCAAAGTTCACTCTGTATTCCTCTGTGGCCAGTGTGGTAAGAGTTGCTTACTTTTACGACACAAATTATGGATCTGACTGAATATCCGAATCGCAGCGGGAGCATCTGGATAACAACAAACGTGAGGCACAAAAGCTATAAAAGTTTTAAGAACGCTCTTATAATGGCTCCTTATCTACCGTTCAGGCGTAACTAAGACTGAAAAACCAATTTAACCAACAAATTTTTGTTTTCTAAAATCGCTTGTGTCCGTCTTTTGAAACTTGAAATGGTAGCTTCGGACGTTTTAGAGTGAAGATAAAAGCAACAAAATTATCTTCGATGAGCATATAGACTCAAGTATTCAGGAAATCATTTTGACGTCTGTCTCACATGGTTTGATAGACAGAGGAGTAGGGTAATGAAATGGTTGAAATGGCTCTGAGCACTATGGGACTCAACATCTTAGGTCATAAGTCCCCTAGAACTTAGAACTACTTAAACCGAACTAACCTAAGGACATCACACACACCCATGCCCGAGGCAGGATTCGAACCTGCGACCGTAGCAGTCCCGCGGTTCCGGACTGCAGCGCCAGAACCGTTAGACCACCGCGGCCGGCGGAGTAGGGTAATAGTCTCCAAAAAATACAGAGTTCAGAGCTACAAGTTTGCACTTCATTCCTTATCTTTTGGAAGAATTCACTATAATGAAAAAGATGGCGAAATTTCGGACAACGTTTACCCAAATTATGAAATCGAGTATGAGAGTAACAAAATAGCTGGCCTTACTGCATATCGGCTTCGCTATAATTCTAATACGCTTTTTTTCTTATTTTCGTGAGCTCTGATGCACTTTATTTCCTGTGAGCGCTGAATCTTTCTTAATTTTGACACTGTCATGAGAATTTTTCTTTGTTCTGATTTTTGATGACATTGTAATATTTTAGCTGGACGTTAAGAGGAATCACTTAAGTGGAGACGTGGCTATGTATGCTTTAGTTCAGTGGGAGGAATTTGCAACGTAAGGTAAAGTAACAAGGTTGCTACAGAGCTTATAGTAGTCGATATGTGGTACCGTCTTTATCCTCGTCTCGCGTGTAAAGCCGAGACTTGCGGGCTTTCCAAAAATAACTACGCACCCTCCGACTCAACGTTGCAATATTAAAAGTTTAGCCTGGTTTCGTTGTCTAGGGGCTGAGACACGTAGTTGCCGCATTGCAGGCCAAATACTGCGGAGTCTGCAGTATGCAATATGAATATACACATGAATCGAATGGTCGAAGTTCCTATCACTCGGCAATTACGAATTTTGAACATAACATAGACGTTTACAGATGAAAGATTGCAATTCGCTATAAACGATATTCACTTTCTCGACAGTTATATACATCGTGGATGTCTCAGTAGCTTCACGAGCAAGTTATCTGATTTCTACAGCAGCAGAAAAGACATTGAGGGGCTTCAGGCGCAGGTAAACACAAGAATCGTACCTGAGCTACGCGCTTCTTTACATTTCATGTAATAGGGCAGATGTTCGTGGAATCTCTTTTCCTGGCGGCGGGACAGTGATTGACACTATTTGATCAAGTCTCATATCTGTAATGTCGTTGAAATTCTCTTAGAGGCTTCTTTCTAATGCTACAGAGAAGAATAATGTCGGTGTCGGAAATCGGCGACTACAAACGATAAAAATCACTTGCGAACGTCTGAAAATTCTCCATATTGTCAGCTATAGCTTTGAGAAAACCGCACCTCGATGTATTTCAAAATGGTTCAAATGGCTCTGAGCACTATGGGACTTAACATCTCAGGTCATCAGTCCCCTAGAACTTAGAACTACTTAAACCTAACTAACCTAAGGACATCACACACATCCATGCCCGAGGCAGGATTCGAACCTGCGACCGTAGCGGTCGCGCGGTTCAAGACTGAGGCGCCTAGAACCGCTCGGCCACATCGGCCGGCCAGCTCGATGTATTTATTCAGTCTGTATATACGAGTGTGTGCTGAAAAGTAATTCCTCCGAATATTTTATGTGAAAACACTTAAGGCTTTTTAAATAAAACAAACGTTAACATTCTACATCTTTATTCTCCGTGTGCTCTGCCACTAACGTGTAACATGGCGACGGCTAACGTTAACTGCGTTGGTGCGTGCTGTAATCCAGTTTCGAATCCGAAGAGTTCGTCAAAATGCCTCTCCTTCAGCGCCCGCATCTCGTGGTCGTGCGGTAGCGTTCTCGCTTCCCACGCCCGGGTTCCCGGGTTCGATTCCCGGCGGGGTCAGGGATTTTCTCTGCCTCGTGATGGCTGGGTGTTGTGTGCTGTCCTTAGGTTAGTTAGGTTTAAGTAGTTCTAAGTTCTAGGGGACTGCTGACCATAGATGTTAAGTCCCATAGTGCTCAGAGCCATTTGAACCATTTGAACCTCTCCTTCAGCATGAAAATGCTACAATACACGAGTGCTGCGAAATCTGTAAAAATCCGACGCCTTGGGTTCATTGTCATCGAGCATCCTTCACAGCCGGCCGCGGTGGCCGAGCGGTTCTAGGCGCTTCAGTCCGGAACCGCGCGACTGCTACGGACGAAGGTTCGAATCCTGCCTGGTGCATGGATGTGTGAGATGTCCTTAGGTTAGTTAGGTTTTAGTATTTCTAAGTTCTAGGGGACTGATGACCTCAGATAGTGGTCAGCGCCATTTGAACCATTTTTTGAACCATCCTCCACACTCTCCCGGCTTGGCCACATTCGATTTTCATCTGTTTCCAAAACTTAAAGAACGCCTTCGAGGACTTCACTTTGACAGTAATGAAGCGATGAAAGCAGAGGTGAGGTAGCGGCTCCGCCAACAGAGTCGAACTTCCTACAGTGACAGCATCAACAAACTTGTCTCTCGTTGGGAGAAATGTATTCGTCACCATTGTGACTATTTTGAGAAATAAATATCGAGACACGAAGAATAAAGTGGTAAAAAAAATTCGTAGGTATTAATTTTCAGCTCGCTCTCGTAACATCATTACTGAAAACTATTTTGAATGTAGAGTAAAGGTGAACGTTACGGGGCAGTTCGTATCTGGGGTGCCTGTCTTAGCTGCTAGATCCTATATACCATACCAGTTGTTCCTCTTAAGTGTCGTCAGGCGCATTTTCACTGGTGTTTCGGGAGATATTTGGAATTTCATTTTTGCAATGTGTAGCTGATGTCACCCCAAACAAATACTGCTCGTCACGTCTTTCATACGTTGCCCAGCGTGGGCGGAAGCGTCGGCTTTTTCTACCATTTCGAACAAAATTATTTTTAATGCAGAATTTTACCACCCTATTTGACAGAGTGGTCCCAGTACTTGCCAGGGTAGCCGAGAGCGCTAACACGCTACTTCCTGGACTCGGGTAGGCGCGGCGGATTAACGACGACGGCTGGTGTGCCGGCCAGCCTGGATGTGGTTTTTAGGCGGTTTTCCACATCCTACTAGGTGAATACCGGGCTGGTCCCCACGTCCTGCCTCAGTTACACGACTCGCAGACATTTGCAACACATTCACACTATTTCACGATTTACACTTGACGCAGACATCTGGGGTACACTAATCCCATCTCGGTGGGTATGGGGTGGCGGCAGGAAGGGCATCCGGCCACCCCTTACAATTAACCAGGCCAAATCCCTACTTAACCCTGCCGACCCTGCGCACAATGTGGGATAAAGGCGGTAGCGAAATAAAGGAAGAAAGAATTTGACAGAGTGATCCCAGATTAGTCCAACGTGACTTTCGTTTTATTAGTATGTATTAGCAGAGACACTGGAACTCGTAGAATAACCAGTACTCCAGCAGTGACTAAGTAGCGCTGCTTCATGGCGGCAGCTGTCGGCGCAGGCCAGGGTGCTGCTCAGTCATTGCTGGAGTATTGGTTATTCTTGATGTTATAATGTCGCTGTTAATACATATCGATAAAACGAATATCGGAGTAGTCTGTGACTGCTCTATCGATTCGGTTCGTGAAAATCCACTTAAAATCATTTTGTTTATTATGGAAAATAAACCGACGCTTTCCGTTGACACCGGGCGTCGCATGAAAGATGTGATGAGCAATATTTGTTTGGGGTGACAGCAGTTACGCACTGAAAAAACTAATTTGCATAAAGTGCCGGTGTCTTATTTTTGTATCTAGTAGTCATTCATCATACATAGCCATGTTGTGTGTGTCTCCTAAGAGTCCTGAAGAGCATTTTCTCTGGTGTTGCGCCAGACGTTGGTAATCATGTCCGTCTTTGATTTGTCAATAGACGAAACGTAGTTCCCGCTCTTCTCTATGCTGACGAGGCAAAAGGCTTTAAACTAAAATATTTTGCGAGGGTGTGATAAAGTAATTAAGTTTGCGGCAGGCTGTTTCCAGACAGAAGCCGTTAGCTGTAACACACGGATAAGATCAGTGGTTGAGGCAGTATGGGAGGTGTTCTGCTTGGTGGGTTTTTGTTGCAGCTCGTCATCGTGGTGCGATATGAGCGATGTCACAACGGATGTATGCAAGGAGGCTAACAGCTCGGCAGGGCCATCAGCTGAAGGTGTGGTCCCCACGGCGGCTGGCTCAGCTCCGCAGTATATATAGCGACGGCAGTCACCGTCTGCTAACAGTCTCTCGTCAACCATGGCTTACAAGGTGCGTACCACCAGCGTTCTCTACACCTTTGTATCGAAACTATGGCAATTTAATGCCGCTTCTTCTCAGTGTCATGCTAACAGCGAGTTTGGAAGTTTTGTTATAAGTGCAACTCTCACTTGGAATCTTGTTTTCTATATTTTTGTACGTACCTATGCGTTCTAGTAATCTGCCATCTGTGACAAGGTACCACAGCTTTTGTTTGTAGGCCCAACATCCCCAATAATACCTTGTATTTCGGTATCCTTCCAAAACACAAACTTCTCCCCCCCCCCCCCCTCCCCGGGCAATAGACTAATAATAATGAATAATAATAATGATACACACATTTAAAAAACAGCGGCAGAGGTCGCACTCAAATTGTGCGACTTTACTGTCCAATTACCTCGTAAATATTCTTACCGAGTGTTCGAAACATTAGATTTATTATTTTGCATCGGTTTCTATACAGCGCACTGATTTTGTTTTTAAATCCCACGACAATCCATGTTTTCTTCGAATACGTTACCGGGTTTTCTTAAATTTCTAGTTATATGCAACGTTTGGTGCGCTGTAATAACCATGAGGCCAAATTCCTTATTCTTATTATTTAATTTAATAATTCAGATTAGAATATATGCACTGCATTCAGATTGACGTAGTGCCTGCGTATTGGCTTCTGCATCGAGATTTTCGGTCGACGTTTGTTCAACTATTTCCCTGACGTTTCGCCAGCACGAAGGGCTGGCGTTGTCAAAAGTTTACCCCCGCTTGCTGGTAGCAGACTGAAGTCGAGTCCGCAGCCGAAGATGGGGAATAAGTAACCCGCCTTCCCAACGTCGCAGGATTTTCTTTGGTTAATGTCATTGTGGTTCTCCCCTTGCTACTTGCAACGGTCGTTCAGTTCAGAACACGAATAACAGCTTGAAGCTTTCTTCTTTATTAATGAAACTGTTGTCATGTTTGCGAATTTCTATGGCTCTCAAAGTCGGGAATCTTCGTCAAGGCGAATTTTGTTACACGCTGACACGGACGTTCTCACTGTGGGAAGAGCTACCACGCCCGCTTGTTCAGAGAAGCCATAGAAATTCATAAACATGAGATGCGGTATAGGTAGGTGAGAGAGATGTGGAACTCAACACTGGCGATGTAATATTTTTTAGCCGTCCAGTTGACAAAAAAATGGCTCTGAGCACTATGGGACTTAACATCTGTGATCATCAGTCCCCTAGAACTTAGAACTACTTAAACCTAACTAACCTAAGGACATCACACACATCCATGCCCGAGGCATGATTCGAACCTGCGACCGTAGCAGTCGCTCGTTTCCGGACTGAGCGCCTAGAACCGCGAGACCACCGCGGCCGGCCGTCCAGTTGACAGTCCATACATTAATTGTGAATTAATCTACTCTTTTTAAGTAACTAGCTCATCACGAGCGCCTAAGACAAACTCATTCATTAAGGAAAAAAAAACGATTGGATCCGAGTTTCAATTTATAGAGACTCGTGAAAATTGTGAAATGAAATTGTTGACTTACCTACAACATGCGGTAGTTAGATTTAGAAATAAAATCGTTTCTGATTTTTTTCTAGTCTATGGCCCCTCCCTAAATTTGAGGTGATAAAGGCGTACTACACTGCGCTACACAATTAAAGAATTACTTTTTCGAAACCCAGTAACTGACTCACACTGAGACGCGAAAGTTTGAAATTTGGAGCAAAGGTGCCTACGAGCTTCTTCTGTAATAGTGAACGTCGTGGCACCCTGCGACGTCACCCTCGATTTCGACGACGGTTCATATATCAAGACGTCGACATATGTGAAAAAAAGCCAGAGCTCAGAAGGGTTGGGTTGGGTTTTTTGGGGAAGGAGACCAAACAGCGAGGTCATCGGTCTCATTGGATTAGGGAACGACGGAGAAGGAAATCCGCCGTGCCCTTTCAAAAGAACCATCCCGGCATTTTCCAGGAGCGATTTAGGGAAATCACGAAAAATCTAAATCAGGATGGTCGGACGCGGGATTGAACCGTCGTCGTCCGGAATGCGAGTCCAGTGTGCTAGCCACTGCGCCACCTCGCTCGGTCCAGAGCTCATAAGTTCGTGTGTAAGGTTAATAACGTCACATCGTTTATGTGAAGTGTCAGGTGAGTTAATGATGTCACTTCGACACCAAATTTCACCAAAATTCGGCCCTACACCACCGTGGCCGTGTCACTCGATGGGAAAGTCGTCACCCCATCGCCTCGTACCCACACTTCACCACTTATTTTGATGCCACTGCAATTCAGGTCAGAACCGCGTCACCCAACGTTGAAGTCGTGCGGTTTTCTTATGGATGGCCGAGGAAGAAATTTCGAACACACCGCTCGACACGAATAGACCTCAGGGGGTGGCATAAAAGGTATCAATGTGACAAAAATGGTTCAAATGGCTCTGAGCACTATGCGACTTAACTTCTGAGGTCATCAGTCGCCTAGAACTTAGAACTAATTAAATCTAACTAACCTAAGGACATCACACACATCCATGCCCGAGGCAGGATTCGAACCTGCGACCGTAACAGTCGCTCGGTTTCGGACTGTAGCGCCTATAACCGCACGGCCACTCCGGCCGGCTTGTCAATGTGAGCACCCCTTTCCTTGGGGCTTTGATTCTGGCACATTTCGAGTACGAAAACAACAGTTCTACGTGCGATGACCAACAGGACGTCGTTCTTGACCACCTTCGACGCTGCTCACACCTTCCCTTCCCGCCGGACATTTCAATCCCTCGTCTAAGAATCCCCAGTTTGGTAACACCCTCAGTGGCACCCACCGACATTTTTTTGAGAGTTTTAAAAATGTGACTTTAGAGAGAAACCCTGAGAAATAGTCCTAGACATCTGCAGGAAGGTAGCTAGTATTGGACGGATGTCAAGTGGTTGCCTGGGTGCAGGTGCCTAGGACTGCTTTGAAGGTTTTCTCTGTAAAGGCACATTTTTAAAATTCTCAATAAATGTGGGCGGGGGTCGTTGAGTGTACTGCCGAATCGGAAGGGCCTTAGAGGGACTCTTTGCCGTCGTATTGACATATGTGTCAATGTCGTACCCCTCCATGTTCACGTCGCAGGAAGGCGTGAAACAGGAGGCCCGAAAACGCATAAGCAGCCTTTCCAGCTTCGGATCACGTTCAGATTTCATCGTATGATTTTGAACGGTTGCCAGTGGCTCCCACGAGTGCACAAGGGCAAAAATTTTGTTCACACTGCGCTCCAAAGGGGTGGTATCACGTTCAATTGGGATGCATCTCACAATGTCTTTAGAGAGAGGACGTCAGCAGCTTCAAATGTTGTAGATAACGTCATTCTGTAGCTCATCGCCCGCATCTCGTGGTCGTGCGGTAGCGTTCTCGCTTCCCACGCCCGGGTTTCCGGGTTCGATTCCCGGCGGGGTCAGGGATTTTCTCTGCCTCGTGATGGCTGGGTGTTGTGTGCTGTCCTTAGGTTCGTTAGGTTTAAGTAGTTCTAAGTTCTAGGGGACTTATGACCACAGCAGTTGAGTCCCATAGTGCTCAGAGCCATTTGAACCATTTTTTGTAGCTCATCACGCTGAGAACTATCGACCGCGAAATGTGCGAGAATAAAGCCCCAAGAAAAGGGAGGGTTTCATTGACGCCCATTATGCCATCCCCCGAGGCCTTTTCATGTCGAGTGGTGTGTCTGAAATCTCTTCCTCGGCCTCTCGTAAGTAAACAGCGTGATTTCAATGCTGAGTGACGCGGTGCTGACCCCCATCACAGAGGCGTCAAAAGAAGGGGCGAAATGTGGGTAAAAGGAGGTGTGAGGACATTTCAATCGTGTGTTACTTCCACTGCGGTATTGGGTAGAATTTTGGTGAAATTTGATGTCAGTGTGACATCATTAACCCACGTTGCACCCCGCATGAACTTCTGAGATGTGGCCTTTCTTCGCGTGTGTCGACACCTTGCTGTACGAAGCTTCGTCGAGCCCGAGGCTGATGTCGCAGAGCGCCACGGTTTTGCACAAATATAGATGAAGACTGTAGAAACCTTTGAGCCAAATTTCAGTCTTATACGTCGCAATGGGAGACAATTCCTAAATATCGAAAAAGTTATCCTTTAATTTCTTGTGCAGCGCATTTGCTTCCATTTCGAAAGTGGCTAGAAACGAAGCTGGGTAACTAAAGAGTAAAACAACTTTTCAGACTTTCCTAGAAGACGTTTGAATGATTCTTCTAATTTGGTTGTTGGACTGGTGTCAAACACATTTTCAGATGGTGAAATTGCCTTCTGGAAGGCAAAAGTCTTGAATAGGGTAATTATATTGCAGAGTCGGTCCTATGAGGTGGAAAGAGTTGTCCACATGAGAGCTCAGACTTCTGTGGTAGGAGAACTTACAACGTGCAGCTCTTAATCTCCAGATGTTTTAGGCTAATTCGCATGTCTCCCCACAATATGTTGCGTTGTAGGTAAGAAACACTGTTTGGTGCTGTCTGGCACAGTCGTTCAATTCAGGTAGCTCTTAGTGGTGTCCAGCAGGAGTAGAATTTCTGTTGTCACTTCGTTTCACACTCTTCTTTCCATCCATTTCGGCAGCCAGCTATACAAACCTTAATGTACCATTACGTTTAATATTCATCGTCTGATTGAAAATTTGTTCTCACAAACTTGGCACATCATTGCTTTGAAGAAGACAACGGAAGGATACATACTAAGAGATCAAGTGTGGTGTGATACCTAGCTTTCCTGTATCTCATACAAGTAAATTTACTGACAGTAGTGTTTTTAAATGGAAGACCGATGGTGAGTGCTACATGATACCTTGAACTGGCGGGTTCTCAACAGCCAATAAATACGGTGGACAAGGCTGCTGTACTTCTATGATGTTCAAGTTACTCACATATATTATCTAGGTAGATGTAATCTACGTAAAAAGTCTGCGTCCGGTATTCTACTGCCGCAAAGATCTAGGGATGTCTTGATACTTGATAGAAACGCTCAGGCCCTGACGCGACCACATTTTTAGGTGACTGTAGTGAGTGCATGTGCCAAATGCCTTGCCGCAGTGATAATACCGGTTCCCGTCAGATCTCTGTAGTGAAGCGCTGTCGGGCTGGTCCAGCGCTTGGATGGGTGACCAACTGGTATGCCGAGCGCTGTTGGCAAAAGGGGTACACTCAGCCTTTGTGAGGCAAACTGAGGAGCTACTTGATTGAGAAGTAGCAGCCCCGGTCTCGTAAACTGACATACCGCCGGAAGAGCGGTGTGATGACCACATGCCCCTCCATATCCGCATCCAGCGGCGCCTATGGTCTGAGGATGACACGGCGGCCGGTCGGTTCCGTTGGGCCTCCACGGCCTGTTCGGGCGGAGTTTAGTTTTTGTTTTTTAGTAGTGAGTGCATATAGAGTGTAGTATAGTATTCGTGTTAATGAAGAGAGAAGGGCAGGGGTGAACCTGATATCGACAGACAAGAGGATCGAACATGAGGACACCAGCCAAATGACTGAATGCCGCCAAACGTGTTACACCCCCTCACTTCCTGAGGCACAAAGGATAAATGGTTCAAATGCCTCTAAGCACTATGGCATTAAACATCTGAGGTCATCAGTCCCCTAGACTTAGAACTATTTAAACCTAACTAACCTAAGGATATCACACACATCCATGCCCGAGGTAGGATTCGAACCTGCGACCGTAGCAGCAGCGCGGTTCCGGACTGAAGCGCCTAGAACCGCTCGGCCACAACGGCCGGCCCACAAAGGACAGATGTCAAATTTTATCCAGGACGTTGGTGTAAAATCTAGTATCAGAATCTTCACTATGCCTTCTCTCCTCCAAAGCCAGATAGGGTCTTTAAACAGAGTGTAAACAACTACGTACACATATTTTTAGAGTTCAAATGGTTCAAATGGCTCTGAGCACTATGGGACTTAACTTCTGAGGTCATCAGTCCCCTAGAGCTTAGAACTACTTAAACCTAACTAACCTAAGGACACCACACACACACCCATGGCCGAGGTAGGATTCGAAACTGCGACCGTAGCGGTAGCGCGGTTCCAAACTGTAGCGCCTAGAACCGCTCGGCCACCCCGGCCGGCTATTGTTAGAGTTAATAGGGGACTTAAAGAGAAAATATTTTATTACGTGACACAAATGTCACACGTGCATCCTTTCCGCGCTAGGGGTCCTTGAAAGGACGCTGAACTTCTCTTAGGCCAAACGTTCAAAGTTGTTCTGACCGATTCATATGCAACACGTTGAAATTTGAATCAGGTTTTTAACACATTTACGTCTTACTACTAGGAAGGGTGAGTTTTTATTACTGCTAGCGGAGTTCACGTTCCTGGATAAACAATTACGTTATTGTTATTTATGTTGCGTTGTGTTTACACGAAAGTCTCTGCTGATGTTTATAGGTTCACGATTTTTGATTGCACTCTAATCGATTCATCTGACATGCATCTCATTTTTGGGAAGAGACGATGCAACAGTCGAGCAGCAAGGTGCCTGTATGCAAAACGAGTTTCAGGCAGGAGGCTACAAAATCGTGTCACATTTCAAAGACTTAATGACCGTCGTCATGAAGCAGGATCCCTTAGACCAGACCGACGGCAAAGTGGAAGACTTCGCGGTATGCGAACTGTAGAGTTTGAGGAAGCTTTGTTACAGTGAAATTGGGACACCTCCAGCAGCAGCACATTATCTAAAGCCAAGGAACTAAATAAATCCAACGCCACTTCGTGGAACATCCTGCACGAGACGGGCATGCATCCGTTCTAAGTATCAGAAGGCACAAGACCTGGCAATTAATGACTTTTCCCGGCACCTTGAATTCAACCAACAGTATCTACATCAAATTGTCAACATCCCTAACTTCCAAATGTGTGATTTGTTTACTGAGGAAGGAAATAATATTCAGTAGCCACAACAGCCATGTCTGGGAGTTAGAAAATCCTAGAGTCACTCGTGTGTTACAGAGTCAGCAGAGATTTACCATAAATGTTTGTGCTGGTATTGTTCACGACCATCTGACTAAAATGGTTCAAATGGCTCTGAGCACTATGGCACTTAACTTCTGAGGTCATCAGTCCCCTAGAACATAGAACTACTTAAACCTAACTAACCTAAGGACATCACACACATCCATGCCCGAGGCAGGATTCGAACCTGCGACCGTAGCGGTCGCGCGGTTCCAGACTGTAGCGCCTAGAACCGCTCGGCCACTCTGGCCGGCGACCATCTGACTGGGCCGTATCTTTTGCCTAACACGATTGGTGGAGGAAACTACCGTATCTTTCTCCGTGTAGTACCACCAGAAATGTTGGAGAATGTCCCACTAGCAGTCAAGCGACGATTAGATACCTTAGGGGTTGCGAAGCAACTCAAATCGCTTGATACGGGCAAGTCTTCAGGTCCAGATTGTATACCGATTAGGTTCCTTTCAGATTACGCTGATACAATAGCTCCCTACTTAGCAATCATATACAACCGCTCGCTCACCGATATATCTATACCTACAGATTGGAAAATTGCGCGGATCGCACCAGTGTTTAAGAGCGGTAGTAGGAGTAATCCATCGAACTACAGACCTATATCATTGACGTCGGTTTGCAGTAGGGTTTTGGAGCATATACTGTATTCAAACATTATGAATCACTTCGAAGGGAACGATCTCTTGATACGTAATCAGCATGGTTTCAGAAAACATCGTTCTTGTGCAACGCAGCTAGCTCTTTATTCGCACGAAGTAATGGCCGCTATCGACAGAGGATCTCAAGTTGATTCCGTATTTCTAGATTTCCGGAAAGCTTCTGACACCGTTCCTCACAAGTGACTTCTAATCAAGCTGCGGGCCTATGGGGTATCGTCTCAGTTGTGCGACTGGATTCGTGATTTCCTGTCCGGAAGGTCGCAGTTCGTAGTAATAGACGGCAAATCATCGAGTAAAACTGAAGTGATATCAGGTGTTCCCCAGGGAAGCGTCCTGGGACCTCTGCTGTTCCTGATCTATATAAATGACCTGGGTGACAATCTGAGCAGTTCTCTTAGGTTGTTGTAATTTACCGTCTAGTAAGGTCATCCGAAGACCAGTATCAGTTGCAAAGCGATTTAGAAAAGATTGCTGTATGGTGTGGCAGGTGGCAGTTGACGCTAAATAACGAAAAGTGTGAGGTGATCCACATGAGTTCCAAAAGAAATCCGTTGGAATTCGATTACTCGATAAATAGTACAATTCTCAAGGCTGTCAATTCAACTAAGTACCTGGGTGTTAAAATTACGAACAACTTCAGTTGGAAAGACCACATAGATAATATTGTGGGAAAGGCGAGCCAAAGGTTGCGTTTCATTGGCAGGACACTTAGAAGATGCAACAAGTCCACTGAAGAGACAGCTTACACTAAACTCGTTCGTCCTCTGTTAGAATATTGCTGCGCGGTGTGGGATCCTTACCAGGTGGGATTGACGGAGGACATCGAAAGGGTGCAAAAAAGGGCAGCTTGTTTTGTATTATCATGTAATACGGGAGAGAGTGTGGCAGATATTTTACGCGAGTTGGGATGGAAGTCATTAAAGCAAAGACGTTTTTCGTCGCGGCGAGATCTATTTACGAAATTTCAGTCTCCAACTTTCTCTTCCGAATGCGAAAATATTTTGTTGAGCCCAACCTACGTAGGTAGGAATGATCATCAAAATAAAATAAGAGAAATCAGAGCTCGAACAGAAAGGTTTAGGTGTTCGTTTTTCCCGCGCGCTGTTCGGGAGTGGAATGGTAGAGAGATAGTATGATTGTGGTTCGATGAATCTTCTGCCAAGCACTTAAATGTGAATTGCAGAGTAATCAGGTAGATGTAGATGTAGATGGTTCCAGCATGACGGGGTCGCACGACACTTTGCCGTTGATGGCAGACAACATTTAGATTATGTTTCCCCGTTTCTTGGATTGGGAGGGGTGGGCCAGTTCCTGGCGACCACGTTTCCTGCACTTCACGTATATGATTTGTTTCGTTTTTTTAGGGGGTGGGGATGGGGGCGATTGAAGCGTTTGGTGTTAGCTAAACCGATAGATATCCCAGACGAATCAGTTGCCCATTTGGCTAGCCTTCACCTCTCACTGATGGGAAGATATACCAGGAACGATACGTGGTTCGGATTCCACGTTCAACTGTAGGTCCTTTTCCCGGATAGCATTACTCAGGTACGATAAGGGATCGCATGTCACCGAAGTGACGTCCAATTGAGCGAGCTCGCAAACAGGCGGTTGAACACCCTTCTCGAGGGGTTCCTAACCAATAGTGTCATACAAATTCAGTTTTCTAGTGCCCTAGAGCCATTCTCTACTTCTCCTTCTCATCTATTTCTACTTCTTCTTCCCCCTCCTACTTCTCAATTCCTCTTTCTTTTCGGCTGTCCTAAAATTGCACCCCCACGGAAACGACACCCAGGGTACGCACCCAGTTGCACTATCAACTGGCGCCACTGAGTACATTAGGTTTAGCTAGGCTTTACGAGACATGCTGCGCCCCTGCCGCTGAAATCTGTCTCGTTACCATTTTAACGGAGCCAGTGTAAGTTCTGCGCTTCTTCAATGTTCAGAAACTATACTACACTACTGGCCATTAAAATTGCTACACCACGAAGATGACGTGCTACAGACGCGAAATTTAACCGACAGAAAGAAGATGCTGTGATATGCAAATGATTAGGTTTTCAGCCCATTCACACAAGGTTGGCGGCGGTGGAGACTCCTACAACGTGCTGACATGAGGAAAGTTTCCAACCGATTTCTCATACACAAGCAACAGTTGACCGGCGTTGCCTGGCGAAACGTTGTTGTGATGCCTCGTGTAAGGAGGAGAAATGCGTACCATCACGTTTCCGACTTTGATAAAGGTCGAATCGTAGCCTATCGCGATTGCGGTTTATCGTATCGCGACATTGCTGCTCGCGTTGGTCGAGATCCAATGACTGTAGGCAGAATATGAAATCGATGGGTTCAGGAGGGTAGTACGGAACGCCGTGCTGGATCCCAACGGCCACGTATCACTAGCAATCGAGATGACAGGCATCTTATCCACATGGTTGTAACGGATCGTGCAGCCACGTCTCGATCCATGAGTCAACAGATGGGGACGTTTGCAAGACAACAACCATCTGCACGAACAGTTGGACGACGTTTGCAGCAGCACGGACTATCAGCTCGCAGACCATGGCTGCGGTTACCCTTGACGCTGCATCACAGACAGTAGCGCCTGCGATGGTGTACTCAACGACGAACCTGCGTGCACGAATGGCAAAACGTCATTTTTTCGGATGAATCCAAGTTCTGTTTACAGCATCATGACGGTCGCATCCGTGTTTGGCGACATCGCGGTGAACGCACATTGGAAGCGTGTATTCGTGATCGCCGTACTGGCGTATCACCCGGCGTGATGGTATGGGTGCCATTGGTTACACGTCTCGGTCACCTCTTGTTCGCATTGACGGCACTTTGAACAGTGGACATTACATTTCAGCAGGATAATGCACGACCGCATGTTGTAGGCCCTGTACGTGCCTTTCTGGATACAGAATCTGTTCGACTGCTGCCCTGTCCAGCACACTCTCCAGATCTCTCATCAACTGAAAACGTCTGGTCAGCGGTGGCCGAGCAACTGGCTCGTCACAATACGCCAGTCAGTACTCTTGATGAACTGAACTGTGGTATCGTGTTGAAGCTGCACGGGCAGCTGTACCTGTACACGCCATCCAAGCTGTGTTTGACTCAATGCCCAGGCGTATCAAAGCCTTTATTACGGCCAGAAGTGGTTGTTCTAGGTACTGATTTCTCAGGATCTATGCACCCAAATCGCGTGAAAATGTAATCACATGTCAGTTTTGGTATAATATATCTGTCCAATGAATACCCGTTTATCATCTACATTTGTTCTTGGTGTAGTAATTTTAATGGCCAGTAGTGTAAGTCTGCGACCTGCGCTGAAGCTGCTATAGTGTTTTCCCCACTGCAGGTACTGGTGCTAGCGTCGCTGGTGGGCGTGGCGTGCGGTGGCATCATCGGGGGACACGGGGTTCTGACGGCGGGACCGCCGCTCGCCGTCGTGGCCAGAGGCCCCGCGCCGGTGGTGAAGGCCGTGGCGGGCACCGACACCGACTTCGACCCCAGCCCGCAGTACAGCTACGCGTACGACATCGCCGACTCGCTGACCGGCGACAACAAGGGCCAGCAGGAGACGCGCGACGGCGACGTGGTGCAGGGCAGCTACACGCTGCTCGAGGCGGACGGCTCGCGCCGCACCGTCGAGTACACGGCGGACCCCGTCAACGGCTTCAACGCCGTCGTGCACCGCGAGGCGGCCGTGGTAGGCGGCAAGGCGGTGGTCGGCCCGCCAGCGGGGGTGCAAAAGCAGGTCGGCCCCTTCGGCGTCGCCAAGGTGCCCGCCGCCGTCGGCTTCGCGCCGCTCCACACCCAGGCCTACATCGGCTAGCACCTCCCTCACCTCCTCACCGGTTCGAGCTGTCCCATTTATTACACCCACTCACTGCCGAACAATCATAATATCTCAAATAAAAACCTTATATCCAAATGTGAGTCTCTTTCTTTCTTAATAACCTAACAGTCAACGACTTTCTCTTCCGATTGCTAAAGTATTTTGTTTACGTGTTGCTTGAGGCTTTCCCGACGGACAAGTATATATGGTTCTCGGGCGAGAAGTCGGATGTCATAGTGAAAACTCCACAATATTTCATCAGCGCAACTGGCCAACATCTTCAGGTGCGACGAACACACTGCTAAGGCAGGACCAGAGCCCCCTATTTAATAAGCATAATAAGCTAATTTAATAAGTAGGGGGCTCTGGTCCTGCCTTAGTAGTGTGTTCGTGGCACCTGAAGATGTCGGCCAGTTGCGCTGATGAAATATTGTGGAGTTTTCACTATGACATCCGACGTCTCGCCCGATAACCATATATATTTTGTTTACCTCCAACTGCATCGAAAGAAATGACCATCTCAATAAAATAAGAGAAATCAGAGCTCGCGCCGAAAGATAAAATGCTTATTTTGGTTCAAATGGCTCTGAGCACTATGGGACTAAACATCTTAGGTCATAAGTCCCCTAGAACTTAGAACTACTTAAACCTAACTAACCTAAGGACATCACACACACCCACGCCCGAGGCAGGATTCGAACCTGCGACCGTAGCAGTCCCGGTCGCTTTAAGAATCCAGACAAACTGCCCAATGAACAATGAACTTTAAAATCCATAGCTATTCCGAATTTTATGATGACAGTTTATAGAGACACGCCGCCAAATACATCTTGAAACAGTTACGCCGCCACGGCGTTTACATCGGTCGATGAGACCAGCTCAGCACCGGAGTTCAACACGCTGTCCCTGTTTCAGAGCCATGGAAAACAACGCCCTGTGATAGAATACTTGCAAAACGAGGACACTAATAAGCGAGGTATAGGAAAACGTGTTGCATATGTGAACTATGAAGTTCTCTTCCATTCTAGTTTTAATTTTACTCACTGACCATAATTTAACTTTATAGCTGTTTTGTTTTAACACATTGATTTCATCTTCTTGAAATGCCACATATAGAGAGCAACCCCCTAAAATGTTGTTTTCTTTTTTTTAAAAAAAATCTCATGGGTCTTACCTGCTAAGGTCATCGCCCGAGGGAGGACTCGAGCCTCCGCCGGAACCAGCCGCACAGTCCATGACTGCAGCGTCTAAGACCGGTCGGCTAATCCCGCGCGGCTAAAATGTTCTCCCACACTTCTTTCTAATTCCTGACTTTGTATTGTGTGTGCATTAAAGACGTATGAAAGCTGCGCGCTGCACATATACAATCATGTTCAGAAAAAACAGAACACCTTGAACGACTAGTGGTAGGACGCTCAGATTCAAAGGACATGTACATTAGTATGTTCCTCAGATATGCTTAGCATTTCTGATAACGACATGATAATTAGAGTAGATGCACCAAACAGCAGCTACCTGGTGCATCTAATAATCATGTCGTTATTAGACATATATTATGCTGCTGGCCCCAAAGAAGAAGAATTGATTAGCATTTCAGTCACCTCGGTTCGCCATGTGTAAAGTTGCCTTGTAGGCACAGAGTCCGCCATGAGCGCTGATAAATTGTTCAAAAAATGGTTCAAATGCCTCTAAGCACTATGGGACTTAACATCTGAGGTCATCAGTCCCCTAGATTTAGAACTACTTAAACCTAACTAGCCTAAGGACATTACACACATCCAAGGCAGGATTCGAACCTGCGACCGTAGCAGCAGCGCGGTTCCGAACTGTAGCGCCTAGAACCGCTCGGCCACCGCGGCCGGCGATAACTTGTTCCATGCGTGATAGCACTGACGTGTATAAAGAGCGAACGGCGTGCTGTGGTATTGCCATCCACGCTGCATTCACCTGGTTCCAAGGTTCATGTGTATGTTGGTATTGGGTCACAGCGCTGTACCTGTCGTTTCACCATATCCCACACATTTTCGACTGGCGACAAGTCTGGTGATCTGGCGGGCCAGGGCAAAAGGCTGACATCCTGTGAAACCAAGAAGGCACGTGTTCCTGCAGTAACATGGGGTCGTGCATTGTCTTGCTGAAAAATGACATCTCGGGTGTTGTGCAGAAAGGGTATGGCTACTGGTCGCAGGATGTCATTCACCCTGGACACGCAACAACTGTGATTTGTGGTTCTACCCAATAGCACCCCACACCATAAGGCCTTGAGTTGGCGTAGTATGTCTTGGGCGAATTCAGTCACTGTGATGCCACTCCCCCAGTCTTCCGTGAAACAAAATGCGTCCATCATTTTCAAACGAAAAGAACCTGGATTCGCCCGAAAACACTATCTAGTGCTATTCATGTCCCCAGTGACGTCGTTCCATACACCACTGCCGTCTATCACGTTTCTGCACATTCGTCAAAGGTAGGCGGAGAAGTGGACGACGCACACGTAACCCATGCTGCAATAAATGACGACAGACTGTCACCCCGGATAGTGTACAATGTGTTACACTGTTCCACATCTGTGCCAGAGCCAAGGAGGATGCAGATCTGCCCTACAATGACTTTCGAATGAGGTGTCGATCTCCCTGGGGAGTGGTCTGGGTGGTATGATCTGACCCATCTTGTCGTGCTTTATGGCCTTCCGTGAACTATTCTGCACATACCAATTGCAATGCCGAAACACTTCGTCCCACATTGATGGATGCATCACGTTCTCTAATTCCAATAATGCGCCGACAGTACGGTTCCAGCATATGTTGCGAGGCATCGAAAAGGTCTGCCCAAGTCACACTGATCCATTACCTTCAGTTTATAACGATAACGTGAGTCGCAGGCACATTTTATCGGCAGGAGGTGTTGCGCCGCGATATCGATGTTGACGTAGAGCCCGCGTATCGACATGGTTCAAACGCCAATCGTTTCTGCAGAGCATATTAATGTATGTGCCCTGTGAGTATGAACGGCCTATCGCTAGTCGTTCAAGGTGTTCTGTTTTTTTTCTGAACATGAGTGTAATTGACGTGTTGCCCTGGAACTATAAGGGGCAGTCAGATGAAAACCGCACTCTGACCACAAGAGGATCGTGGACTGGTTCGGCCGCTGACGGATCCACAACTGCACCAACTCTTGCACTTCCACGTCAAACTGAAACCGACGCCCACGCGTGTCTTTCTTCAGGTCACCATAGATGAGGAAAACACACGGTGAAAGATCCAGGCTGTACCGAGGATGTTGCACTATTTCCCAACCAAATTGCTGAAGAGTAGCCTTCTTACGATGGTCAGTGTGGGGGCGGGCGTTAATGCGCATCAGGATGATTCCATCCGACCGCATTCCAACAGCCCGAGAGCGAACGGCAAAGCCAACATTGGAAACATGCCACACCTGCCTCGCCGAAAAAATCCACAGAAGTTTAGGTAAAGTTATAATGACCTTCTTCTTCGACTGCAGGGGCCATCTGCTCTTCGAGTTCCTCAAGCGTGGGGCCATAATCACTACACAGCGCTGTGAAAACATTTTGCATAAACTGCGACGCGCCACAGTCAAAGCGCACGAGAATGCTGTCGGGCACAATCATCCTCATGCACGACAACACCCGCTCCCACACTGCTAATTGGTCGAAGGCTACGATACAGCGATTTGGTTGGGAAACACTGCAACATCCTCCGCAGAGCCCGGATCTTTCACTGTGCGATTTTCACGTCTTTGGCTTCCTGAAGAAAGACATGCGTGGACGTCTGTTTCAGTCGGAAGAGGAAGTGCAAGACTAAGTCCTGTTGAGCATCCTTCAGCGGCCGACCGCGTTCTATGAAACGGGAATTGGTTACCTCCCAGTGGGATAAATGTATTAATGCGTGTGGTGATTATTTTTAAATGGAATCATTCCATGGTCCAGTTGTGGTGGATGTTCGTTTTTCATTCTCTATATATACAGGGTGGTCCATTGATCGTGACGGGCCAAATATCTCACGAGGTAAGCGTCAAACGAAAAAACTACAAAGAACGAAATTGGTCTATCTTGAAGGGGGAAACCAGATGGCGCTATGGTTGGCCCACTAGATGGCGCTGCCATAGGTCAAACGGATATCAACTGCGTTTTTTTTTAAAATAGGAACCCCCATTTTTATTACATATTCGTGTAGTACGTAAAGAAATATGAATGTTTTAGTTGGACCACTTTTTTCGCTTTGTAATAGTCACAAACGTGTAAGTACGTGGTATCACGTAACATTCCGCCAGTGCGGACGGTATTTGCTCCGTCATACATTACCCGTGGTAAAATAGACAGTTTACCAATTGAGGAAAACGTCGATATCGTGTTGATGTATGGCTATTGTGATCAAAATGGCCAACGGCCATGTGCTATGTGTCCTGCTCGGTATCCTAGACAGCATCATCCAAGTGTCCGGACCGTTCGCCGGATAGCTAAGTTATTTAAGGAAACAGGTAGTATTCAGCCACATGTGAAACGTCAACCACGACCTGCAACAAATGATGCCCAAGTAGGTGTTTTAGCTGCTGTCGCGGCTAATCCGCACATCAGTAGCAGACAAATTGCGGAGAATCGGGAATCTCAAAAACGTCGGTGTTGAGAATGCTACATCAACATCGATTGCACCCGTACCATATTTCTATGTACCAGGAATTGCATGGCGGCGACTTTGAACGTCGTGTACAGTTCACCGCTGGGCACAAGAGAAATTACGGGACGATGACAGATTTTTTGCGCGCGTTCTATTTAGCGACGAAGCGTCATTCACCAGCAGCGGTAACGTAAACCGTCATAATACGCACTATTGGGCAACGGAAAATCCACGATTGCTGCAACAAGTGGAACATCAGCGACCTTGGCGGGTTTATGTATGGTGCGGCATTATGGGAGGAAGGATAATTGGCCCCCATTTTATCGATGGCAATCTAAATGGTGCAATGTATGCTGATTTTCTACGTAATGTTATACCGGTGTTACAACAAGATGTTTCACTGCATGGCATAATGGCAATGTACTTCCAACACGATGGATGTCCGGCACATAGCTCGCGTGCGATTGAAGCGGTATTGAATAGCATATTTCATGACAGGTGGATTGGTCGTCGAAGCACCATACCATGGCCCGCACCTTCACCGGATCTGACGTCCCCGGATTTCTTTCTGTGGGGAAAGTTGAAGGATATTTGCTATCGTGATCCACCGGCAACGCCTGACAACATGCGTCAGTGGATTGTCAATGCATGTGCGAACATTACGAAAGGCGAACTACTCGCTGTTGAGAGGAATGTTGTTACACGTACTGCCAAATGCATTGAGGTTGACGGACATAATTTTAAGCATTTATTGCATTAATGTGGTATTTACAGGTAATCACGCTGAAACAGCATGCGTTCTCAGAAATGATAAGTTCACAAAGGTACATGTATCACATTAGAACAACGGAAATAAAATGTTCAAACGTACCTACGTTCTGTATTTTAATTTTAAAAACCTACCTGTTACCAACTGTTCGTCTAAAATTGTGAGCCATATGTTTGTGACCATTACAGTGCCACCTATCACAAATCTAAAAAAGTGGTCCAACTAAAACATTCATATTTCTTTACGTACTACACGAATATGTAATAAAAAATGGGGGTTCTTATTTTAAAAAACGCAGTTGATATCCGTCTGACCTATGGCAGCGCCATCTAGCGGGCCAACCATAGCGCCATCTGGTTTCCCGCTTCAAGCTAGACAAATTTCGTTCTTTGTAGTTTCTTCGTTTGACGCTTATTTCGTGAGATATTTGGCCCGGTCATGATCAATGGACCGCCCTGTATATATATGACAAGACTACAGTTTTCCAGTCGTCTAGGGTCCAACCTATACGATCACGAGCCCAGGAGAGGGGCTGCTGCTATCTTACGTAACTAATCTGAAATGTGTGTGTGTGTGTGTGTGTGTGTGTGTGTGTGTGTGTGTCTGTGTGTTTCAGATTACTTACGTCAGATCAAACAGTATGTCTTTTATTGTTTTAAGATTCAAAATTTGAACGATATTGCTATTATTATAAATAAAAATGCGACGATAGGCTGAAATTAAATATATTAGAAATTTATGTGTGAATTGCAGCGTAATCATGTAGATGTAGATTCGAAATCCTTGAGGTTTCTTTCCTAACACTTATGTACGAGAAAAATTAACTTTTTATTCCCGTTACATTGTAGATAATACACTAAGGTGACCAAAGTCACCAGATACTTCCTAATATCGTGTCGGAGAGCTGCAACTCGACTTGGCAGCGACTGAAAAGCCGTTGGAGGTCCCATACAAAAATATTGAGCCACGCTGTTCTCATAATTGCGGAAGTGTTGCCGGTGCAAGAATTTGTACACCAACTGACTTCTCGATTATGTCCCATAAATGATCGATGGGATTCGTGTTGGGCGATCTGTGTTGTGAATTGGCAGGAGCCAATTCACGGAGTTTGGAGGAAGCCGAAAGGCACGCGATTAAGCTCACGCAGGCTGGCGTGAGGTCTGGAACAAGTCAGAGAAATAAGACTAGCAAAACAAGAGTAACTGGTAGAATACTTAACTTTAATCCACAATTGGTGAACATCTCTCGTTACGCTACAGGCTTCACGATAATAATTATCAAATGCTATGGCGCCTTGCTAGGCCGTAGCAAATGACGTAGCTGAAGGCTATGCTAAATATCGTCTCGGCAAATGAGAGCGTATTTGTCAATGTAGCTTCGCTAGCAAAGTCGGCTGTATAACTGGGACGAGTGCTAGTACGTCTCACTAGACCTGCCGTGTGGCGGCGCTCGGTCTGCCATCACTGACAGTGGCGACACGCGGGTCCGTCGTATACTAGCGGACCGCGGCCGATTTAAAAGCTACCACCTAGCAAGTGTGGTGTCTGGCGGTGACACCACATCTGCGTGGCAAAATGATTCGTTCAAATCGTCGATAATGTTCTTCAAACCAATCGCGAACGATCGTAGCCCAGTGACATGGCTCATCGTCATCCATAAAAATTCCATCGTTGTTTATGAACATAAAGTCCATGAATGGCAGCAAAGCGGGGTAGCCGCACGATCTGAGGCCCTTGCCACGGTTCGCGCGGCTCTCCCCGTCGGAGGTTCGAGTCCTCCCTCGGGCATGGATCTGTGTGTTTTCCTTATCGTAAGTTACTTTAAGTTAGATTAAGTAGTACGTAAGCTTAGGGACCGATGCCCTCAGAAAGTTGGTCCCATAGGAACTTACCACAAATTTTCAAAAAAATTTCCAATGGCTGCAAATGGTCTAAAATAGCCGAAGATAACCATTTCCAGTCAATTATAGGGTCGCACCACACCACATCATTACGGAACCACCACCAGCTTGCACAGCGCCTTCTACATCTACATCTACATCTACATTTATACTCCGCAAGCCACCCAACGGTGTGTGGCGAAGGGCACTTTACGTGCCACTGTCATTACCTCCCTTTCCTGTTCCAGTCGCGAATGGTTCGCGGGAAGAACGACTGTCTGAAAGCCTCCGTGCGCGCTCTAATCTCTCTAATTTTACATTCGTGATCTCCTCGGTAGGGGGAAGCAATATATTCGATACCTCATCCAGAAACGCTCCCTCTCGAAACCTGACGAGCAAGCTACACCGCGATGCAGAGCGCTTCTCTTGCAGAGTCTGCCACTTGAGTTTGTTAAACATCTCCGTAACGCTATCACGGTTACCAAATAACCCTGTGACGAAACGCGCCGCTCTTCTTTGGATCTTCTCTATCTCCTCCGTCAACCCGATCTGGTACGGATCCCACACTGATGAGCAATACTCAAGTATAGGTCGAACGAGTGTTTTGTAAGCCTTGTTGACAACCTGGATCCATGGCTTCGTGGGGTCTGCGCCACACTCGAACTCTAACACCAGCTCTTACCACTTGAAATCGGGGTTCATCTGAGAAGACTACGGTTCTCCAGTCATCTAGGGTCCAACCGATACGGTCACGAGCCCAGGAGAGGCGCTGCAGACGATTTCGTACTGTTAGCAAAGGCACTCGCGTCGGTCGTCTGCTGCTATAGCCCATTAACGCCAAATTTCGAGCGACTCTTCTAACAGACACGTTCGATGTACATCCCACTCTACGCAAACGCCGCTTCTCTCGGTCTTCCACTGCGTTGTCCGTGGTGAGAGGCAATTCCTGAACTTTTGTATTCTTGGCACACTCTTAACTCTGTGGATCTCGGAATACTGGATTCCCAAATGATTTTCGAATTGGAATGTCCGATGCGTCTAGCTCCAACTACCGCTCCGTGTTCAAACTCTATTAATTCTCATCGAGCGGCCATTATCACGTCGGAAACCTTTTCATACGAACCATCTGAGTACAATTCACAGCTCCATCAATGCATTGCCCTTTTATACCTTTTGTACGCGACTTTTGTCACTTCAGTGTAGTCTGTCTCCGTAGCTGTTTCTTCAAGTACAACACAAAGGCTTTACTGAAACGTTCCTTTCGTCATGCCCCGGAGCTTTTGTACCGTCCCTCGGCCGCAGCTAGAATCCGTCCACTCTTAACAATTTGCAGACGAGACAAGTTACACCACTTTTTCACTCCAGATGATTTGTCGATGGATACAAAAAAATACTGCCGATAGCAATCATTTCGTTAAGAATAAATACAGCCTTTGTATAACTTATTCGTAACAACCTACAATGTAATAAATAAATAAACAAATCTCCAGATTCACTCTCATACGTTTATTGTTGAACGCTGATTAATTCTCCGTCCTGATACGAAATGTGCTACAGGATTGAGGAATTATTTTTAGGTAGAACACAACATGTTATCATCAATAGAGAATCGTCGACAAATGCACAACTACGATGGCGTGCTGAATACCCCCTAACTGATGTTTTTTTTAAAAATAAAACCAACGTAATTAACTGTCTACATCCTTATTCTTCCTGTCTACATATCTGCAGCCCTCTGCCGCTAGTGATCTCCGATCTGTGGCGTGTAAGATGGCGGTGTGTTACGTAAATGTCGGTGCGAAGTTTCGAATTCGAAGAGGTAGTCCACACTCGGAAAACCTTCTCCTTCAGAGTGACAATGGCAGACCACACAAGCGTGCTGAGACATCTTCAAAAGTCCGACGTCTTGGGTTCACTGGCACCGATCATCCTCCATATATTCCCAACTTGAACCCATGCGGTTTTCATTTGTTTACAAAAATTAAAGAACACCTTCGAGGAATTCACTTTGATAGTGAAGAAGCTTTGTAAGCAGAGGTGAGGTTATAGTTCCTTCAACAAAGTCAAACATTCTACAGAGACGGTATCAACAAACTGGTCTCTCGTAGGGAGAAATGTGTTCGTCGCCAGCGTGGCTGTGTTGAGATATAAATACGTAGACATAAAGCATAAATTTGTAGAATGTTGATAACGTCTTTCTTATATAAAAAGTTTTAGAGTTATCACATTCAAAAAATTCGGGGGCATTACTTTCCAGCACACCCTCGTAACTTCAGGTGTGCTCCAGGGAAGTGTTCCGGGGTCCTTGTTATTGATTTTGTATGTTAATGTCTTTGTATACAATATTAATAGTAACCTAAGAATTTTCGCAGATGATGCAGTTATGTGTAATGAAGTATAGTCTGAAAAATTCTGCAAAATATTCAGTCCATTCTTGATAAGCTCTCAAAGTATTGCAGTGATTAGCAATTTCCTTTAAACGTTCAGAAATATAAAACTTAGCGCTTTGTAAAACGAAAAATACGTAGTGCCCTATGAGTACAATATGAGTGAGTCACAATAGGGATTCGTCAACTCATATAAATACTAGTGTGTAATTATTTTGTAAAGAGATGAAATGAAATTATGACATATGCTCCACCGTAGGTAATGCAGGTGACAGACTTCTGATGAATGGTACGATACTGGGAAAATGCAGTCAGTCTACAAAAGGAGACTTCTCATAAAACACTTAAGCTTCCCATCCTTGAAAGTGCTTAAGTATATAATACTAACAAGCGATATTGAACATATACAAAGAAAAGCAGCACGAATAGTCGCAGGTTTGTTTGACCCATGGCAGAGCTTCACGGAGATGCTGGAAAAACTAAACTGGCTGACGCTTGAGGACATACTCAAACTATCACGTGAAGTAGCAAGAACTAGCTTTAATTGAGGAATCTAGGAATATACTACAAGCCCCTACCTACTAATCCTGTAGGAATCGCGAGGTCAAGATTAGACTAGTGACAGCGTATAGAAATGTGTTTAAGCTATTACCTTACCCGCGCTCCTACGCGAATGAAATGGAGAGAAGTCCTAATAAATGGTGCAATAGGACGTAACCTCTGCCATGCACCTCGCAGTTGTTTCCAGATATTTGTTGTAGATGTAGATGCTATGCTACGCTATTAAATCAGTCCAATTAAAGGTCACCAGTCTCTCTTCGAGCTGCGAGGCAGATTTGAAATTATCACTGCTCCTGTACCACTGTTAGACACCCCTATAAATCTAACTACCTAGAAAGAGACTCACGAGTCCGACCACTACATTAGAAAAGGAATCACTAAACCGCTTACAACTGATTTCTAGCAACTTCTGACAATAATCTCCGACACAAACAAAATGTGATAACAGTTCGTAGTTAAAAGGGAATCAGGCACACAGAAACATCACTCCTCAAGTCATAACTGAAACAAATTGAATTTATTGCTGACAGTTAGACCCCACCAAGTACGCCTCATTCATTAAACACCACCTCCAGCTTACCAGTGGTCCATACTCTGCTGCGTGGTCCACTTTCTGCCTAGCACGAGCACATTCACGTTCACAAACTGCCTATTGGCTTCTGTATCGGGTTCTTCGGCCGACGTTCATCTAATGATTTTTCTGACGTTTCGGCAGCACGAGTGGCTGGCATTGTCAAAGCTTCACTCTCCATTGCCGGTGGTGAACTGGAGCCGACCTTCTTTTTCGATTGCAGGTGCCCGCTGCTATTCGACTTCCTCGAGCTTGGAACCACATTAATTGTGTATCGCTATTAAGACACTTTGTTAGATACTGGGACGCGCCGTTCATCATTCACATAGAAACCTTTGGAGTTATCAGAATTCCATGCCCGCACACAGGAACACTATGGCGAACTCTTTCGAAGCTTTAAAAACTGACACAACCATTTTATTGATCACTGAAGATCACTCAGTTCCAATCGATACATGCAACACTCTTAGTCATTTCGCGGTTACAATTCATTCTACACCTGTTCGAAAAATAAAAGGTCAAACACAGTCTTCTTTTGTGGTCAATAGTACAATTTCACTGCCAACAAAATTTAAGCTGACCAACTTTCAAAATCGATAAGGTGGGACACAATCCTCCCATGAACCATGTTCCCATGTGAACCTAGGGTTTTTAGTGCTAAATTTTTGCTTGTTGAGTGATTCTATCAGGATGTCAAACACATAGAAATGAAAAACATGAAATATCGCGCACACATTTACAACATAACATTTCAAGATGGCTTTTACATATCATATACCAATGCTTATTACATCCTATCAGATTTACTATGTGACATAATCTCACTATTTACAAATTCTGTACAAGCCGACAGAATTACTGAGCAGTATAATAATGTTTCAAAACAATATCTATTATTTACAAGAAAACACAACTAGTTACTTCCGACATTCTTGGGACGGAGAAGGTGGTGATTTTATCTGGTTTTCACTCACAGCCTTCTATATATACATCCCCTTGTCCATGATATTTTTATCCAAATCCCTGAAGCTTCTCTATAGGTGGTAGTGTTAGACAGATAAGGGATATAGACGTCACAACACTCAAAACTGCTTAGTTTTTTAGTAGGATGTACGTGTCCTATCAATCACGAAAGGCTTCAACTCTGCTCCGCAGGGACCTCCACTTGCCTCCTACTCTCGGGAGGGCAGTCGGCCGACTTCCGATTTCACGAGCGTTCCACGAAACTGTTTTCACATTCATGCCTTTCAGCCAGCAGCTGAGTGCAGGTATTTTCATTAACCATTTCCTACTGCCACCAACAGCATTCCTGCTTCCTGCCAGAGCTTTCAAAAATTTTATTTCCAACAGGAGTGGGCCCTGACGGCAACATCAGTTTAAAATGTGGTGTCACCGCCAGACACCACACTTGCTAGATGGTAGCTTTTAAATCGGCCGCGGTCCGCTAGTATACGACGGACCCGCGTGTCGCCACTGTCAGTAATTGCAGACCGAGCGCCACCACACGGCAGGTCTAGTGAGACGTACTAGCACTCGCCCCAGTTGTACAGCCGACGTTGCTAGCCATGGTTCACTGAGAATTACGCTCTCATTTGCCGAGACGATAGTTAGCATAGCCTTCAGCTACATTTTGCTACGACCTAGCAAGGCGCCGTATTCAATTGCTATAATACTTCTGTATCATCAACAGCAATGTTCTACAAATGTGGATTAAAGTTAAGTATTCCAGAAGCTACGTACTTTTCTTTATAGCATTCATTACGTATCCTGTTTCAGACCTCACGCCAGCCTGCGTCAGTTTAAAGCGTGCATTTCGGCCTTCTCTAGCTATACAACATAAAACATCAACCAATCATCTCCAGATTAGATGAAAGTCTCCGGAAACCAGCAACTGGTATCTACGATAACCAAGCATAGTACGGCCGGGAAATAACACGCTAGCCGGTCAGAGTGGCCGAGCGGTTCTAGGCGCTGCAGTCTGGAACCGCGCAACCACTACGGTCGCAGGTTCAAATGCTGCCTCGGGCATGGATGTGTGTGATGTCCTTAGGTTAGTTAGGTTTAAGTAGTTCTACGTTCTAGGGGACTGATGACCTCAGAAGTTAAGTCCCATAGTGCTCAGAGCCATTTGAACCATTTGAGCCAAAATAACACGCTACACTACATTCGATACACACTATTGCCAAGTTGTTCACTGGAAGACTGGAAAGCGGTCCAGCGCCATCGTGAAAACTAGTACAAACGTGCTTGAAAGAGAAATGGTTGCTCAGTTTTCGTAATATAGACAGAAGCGACTGAAGACTCTATGTCCCTTTAATAGAGCCGTCGAATGATATCACAGGTATAGGATGAATGATAAAGCCAATATGTGCACTAAACTGCAGTGGAGCAACATTCTTTTCACTTACGAGTATCACTTTGGCTCATGAAGTGAGACCAGACGTGTTTAGATTGGCTAAAAGGAATGCCTCCAGATGCGGCAGTATTTGTAACATATACATGTAGGGTGATTTAAAATCATACTAAACATCTTAGAAGTGTTTTATCGGGTGCCTGGAGAAACAAACTGAAAAGAGGAACGCATGACATGAAACCTCAGACTACGACGCTATGGAAAGTATGAGGGGCAGTCAAAATAAAGCAAACCAGTGTCTGAGTTTAATTTGTACATGTCAACATTGAAGATGATCACTATGTGATCGAAAATCGATTCTGCCATCAATAAAACATCAATATTCCGGCCAACGCTGACTTTCCTTTTAATTTAAAATATTTGGTCGTTGTGCACGCAGCACTCCATGGAGTCGCCAATCAACAACATCATGATGATGACCTTCTTTTTCGACTGCAGGTACCCGCTGCTATTCGACTTCCTTGAGCTTGGAACCACATTAATTATGTAGCGCTATTAAGACACTATTAAGAAACTGTGACGCGCCGTAAAGTCAAAATGCCCAGGAATGCTGTTGGACGTCCGTTTTCCATGAAACAGGAACTGATCTTCTCGTCTCCCAGTGTGATTGATAAATGTCTTAACGTGCGTGCTGATTACTTTTCAACTGAACCTTCCATGGTCCCATTGTGGCGGGAGTTCGGTTTTCATTTGACTGCTCCTTATATATGGGCAACCACCTATCGGAGTGTCACCTAAGCATCTTCATGACTAGATGTTACGACGGTCAGTCCAGATCTGTAAGTAACAATATATATTTGAATTACCCAACAAATTTGTTTAATATCGAAGAAAAAAGTATAAAAAGGTGGAAACATATATTATATGCTGCCCGTCATCAAAAATACCAAAGAAGTTCGAAGAAATATGCGCTATTTTTTTTTCAAGTAAATACTGAAAAGCAACAAAAATAAATCACAAGAGGCATTAGAAGTTATTGTCGCAAGCACTGCGCCATACCTGACACCTGCGAACCGCCATGTGTTGAATTCACTCAGAGATTCCTGAAATAGTGAGAACATCTGTACACGCTGCATTTACCCTGACATCTGGCTTCACTGGCGTTTTCGTGTGCATTTCACTTACCACATGCCCTTGACGAACAAGATCACCGAGTTTAGGTCTGGCTATCTAGGTGGTAGGTAATGGTTCCCATATTTACGAGGATATGTAGTTTTTCCCAGATGTGAGTCCCTACGCACAGTTTATTCGAGTCGGCATCGTAAAGGGAGGAATGAAGATTAGAGTTTAATGTCCCGTCGACAATGAGGTCATTAGAGACGGGCCACATAGGAAAGAACGAGGAAGGAATGTGCCGTGCGCTTTCAATGGAACCATCACGGCGTTTGCCTTAAGTGATTTAAGGAAATCAAGGGAAACTTAGGTATGAATGCCTGAACGCTGCTTTAAACCGTCGTCCTTCCGAATAAGAGTCCAGTGTACAAACAATATCGCTCGGTTCCGGCGTCGTCTACAACACCTCGAAGCTACTTAGTTTTGAGTGTTGTGTATATTTGGCGGACTGACAGACCTCCGTATCTTCAACAGCATCACAATTCCCGAAGTAGTCTATGTGCTACGTTGCTGCTTGTGGCCATGACACTCTGTATTGAGTGTTTATGGACATACCAAAGTGATGTATACTTTCCTAAATTTTAAACATGTATTTCAAATTGCATTTTATTACTTTATTGCTTTATTTATGAGTTATTAAGCGGCATTTTTCTTAACATTCTTAGAAAAAAGTGCACTCACAACAGTCAAAACATAAATATAAGGTCATATGGCATTGTTGGATGCGGTATTCAAGATGTTGCCCCCTAATTAGAAGGAACTTATTTATTTGCGCATATTACCTCCTTTCCTTTACTGTCAGTGTAAGTAGCTTAGATTACTCTTCTGATTCGATGCAGGGTGTCTTATCATTCCGGTCTATCTTTCAGTTTGACATCTGCATTCGCAATAGGACAGTTTTATTGAACATCATTCTTTTAGTGCCCCGATGACATGTTAAACTAATCTGCACTACTAACCGTTTGAGTTCTGACAATGGGACTGCGCCCACTCATCGTCACGATTTCTTCCAAATTTGTGGCATACGTGTATGCAGAACTTTGGCATAAATGAAAGTGGCAGAAGTGGGAGCTCCTGATGAGCAAGTATTTAGAAAAAATAGCATTTTTGATGCAGATCGGGCGGGGCAAAAGCTATTTATATTACTGTAGCGGAGTCAGCCCGGGGACTGTGTGTTTGTGTTGTCCTAATCATCTCATCATCATTTGTGAAATGGCAAAACTCGAAATGGAAAGACTGGGAACTTGTAAGGGCGCTGATGACCACAATGCTGAGCGCCCCGCAAACCAACATCTTCATCATCATCCGGACAGCGGTCGGCGCAGGGGACAGATCGCAGAACAGTAATTAGACGTCCGCGGGATCGAGCCTCTACGTGGAAACACACTTTTTTTTCTTGTTTTCAGTTTTTACGTTACTTGTACTGCGAATAAACCGAACAATGCCCAGTTAATTAATTAATTATTATTAATTAATACTTGTTAATGTTTTCATAAAAAGCATGACAAGGATTTGTATGGCTGACTCGAGAAATTCATACATGAAATTAGATACTTTCATTATTCTACAGATTTGTATTACACGTGCTAGCGTTGTCCCCAACGGCCAACAGTGACACGACCCCACGACACCCGGATTATTGTTCTGTACTGTTTCCGACGCGCAGATCGCGCCCAGAAACTATGCTTCGCCCAACCCGCGTCAAAAATGTTGTTTTTTCTAAACGGTTGAGCATCTGGAGCTCCCACTTCCGTCACTTCCATTGCTGTCCAAGCCGTGCATAAACAATAAATTTGGACGAAATCGCTTATGACGAGTAGGCGCGATGCCCTTGTGAAATAAAAACGTGCTACCCACTCGCTACGGCAATAAACAGCTTTGAATGTTATGCAACATTCCATTAATAATTTGGTTATGTGCACAAGGGAAACACCATCATATTGAAATATTGGTTCAAATGGCTGTGAGCACTATGGGAGTTAACATCTGAGGTCATCAGTCCCCTAGAACTTAGAACTACTTAAACCTAACTAACCTAAGGACATCACACTCATCCATGCCCGAGGCAGGATTCGAAAGCAGTCGCGCGATTCCGGACTGACGCGCCTAGAACCGCACGTCCACTGCGGCCGGCTATTAAAATATCTTAGTGTGTTCCTAATTTGTTAAATAAGGGTCGCCTAATGATTGGAGAAATTGCAGAAACTAGGGTTCATGGAAGGAAGTCGATTTCACAAATTATTGAACGTTTATTCAAATTTGAAAAACAACATGGAATCTTACTCCAATGTAACTCCTGAAAATCCAAAACATAGAAAATTAACATGAAAAACTCAAGCTAATAATGAATGACATCGACTGGCATCGTTAGGAAAACTGAAAGAAGTATAAATCAGAGCTCCTCATTTGCGCAAGAGAAATACCCCAACTGCATATTCAAGATTCCCTCCTACGTATATCTCGCGAAGAGACCATGAGGATAAAATCAGAGAGATTAGAGCCCACACAGAGGCATACCGACAATCCTTCTTTCCACGAACAATACAAGACTGGAATAGAAGGGAGAACCGATAGAGGTACTGAAGGTACCCTCCGCCACACACCGTCAGGTGGCTTGCGGAGTATGGATGTGGATGTAGATGTAGATGTAGATGTAGATGCGCAAAAAAGCCAGATACATGCGAGCTTCTCAGGTTACAGACCCTGTGATATGAAACTAACACCTTATGCTATAGCAAAAAGCGACACTTAGAACATCTCCAGACTGCACAATCAGCATGGGACCACAGCCAGGAAGCAAATGATAAGAACAAGAAGGTCACTGTTCTCAGCACAAACTCTGTTGGAGCGGCGACAGCATGCTTGTAGCCAATGTGACTAAACGGAATTGCGTGGAGTCACGAAAATAGAGGGGAACGCTGCAAAAGTTCCCCTAATATGGCATAAAAATACGTATAAACCACTTCCAAGGTTGGCACCGAGTTTGACTTGGCTTTTACTATTGATTGACATAGAATACAAAGTGTCTAATGCGTGAAGAAATTGCAGAATTGGCCACACAGAAATACTGCTGAGATGATTGGAAATTTCTCACGTTTCGTGAGAATGGAAAGGCAGAATTCTTGTTGACATCAACGCTGAATAGATACTTGCTACATACTAAGTGGGCACTTGGGGCCTAAGGCACCTTTGCGGCAGCACGTCAGGGATTACTGCCAAGGAATTGCTACTTCATTATTCGGCGACCACCCAACCCTAGAGCAAAGCTATGCTACTGCAGTTCACAGTGAACATTAGATGTCGTGATATCCACTTCCTTGAATGAGAATCTTTCAGCCACCACCTAACAGATTGTACTGCCTGCTTTATACACACATCAAAAAAAGTTTTGCATCACCCAGGTTCCACGAACTCCTGAAGATAGGTGTGAATGTTGTATCACAGACACGGTCCCTTTGACTGTTCAGATATGTCACTAAACCCGCCCAAAGATGTAAACAACCATTCACGGGCAGAACCTATTAGACGGAGGGGGTCCGACAGCCGATCAGTTCCAGTCTTTCCACCAGGAAGGAAGTACACGGCTCGTGTTGTCTGTAGTTCATCCATGACTAGACGGTCAATACCGCGGTTCGATCGCGTCCGCATTGTTACTTTGTGCCAGGAATGGCTCTCAACAAGGGCAGTGTCCAGGCGTCTCGGAGTGAACCAAAGCGATGTTGTTCGGACATGGAGGAGATACAGAGACATAGGAACTGCCGATGACATGACTCTCTCAGGCCACCCAAGGGCTACTATTGCAGTGGATGACCCCCTACCTATGGATTATGGCTCGGAGGAACCCTGACAGCAACGCCACCGTATTGAATAATGCTTTTTGTGCAGCCACAAGATTTCGTGTTACGATTCAAACTGTGCGCAGCAGCCTGTATGATGCGCAACTTCACTCCCAACGTCCATGGTGAGGTCCATCTTTGCAACCACAACATGCAGTGTGATACAGATGGACCCAACAACTTGCCGAATGGACCGCTCAGGATTAGCATCACGTTCTTTTCACCGATGAGTGTCGCATATGCCTCCAACCAGGTAATCGTCGGAGACGTGTTTGGAGGCAACCCGGTCATGCTGAACGCCTTAGACACACTGTCCAACGAGTTCAGCAAGGTGGAGGTTCCCTGCTGCTTTAGGGTGGCATTATGTGGTGTCGACGTACGCCGCTGGTGGTCATGGAAGGCGCCATAATGGCAGAACGATACGTGAATGCTGTCCTCCGACCGATAGTGCGACCATATCGGCAGCATATTGGCGAGGCGTTCGTCTTCATAGACGAGAATTCGCGCCCCCATTGTACCCATCTTGTGAATGACTGCGCGGCCGCAAGTGGCGGCTATCGATGCGTCCCTGTGGGTTTCGCCCTCGCGACATAGACGTGGCCCGACCAACAGACGTCAGTGCCGTCAGGACTCCTCTTCGTCCGACGTCTCTATGGCATCAGAGCCTTTGGTCGCCCCTCGTCGCCAGTCGCGTGGCCCACTTCCATCTTTTCCACAGTGCTTCAACGCACACTCTCGAGTGGATTGCCCCCACTGCTGGAAAATGTACACGCTGTGTGAGAAGGAGGGCCACATCCGATCACTTTGTTGTAGTTCCTCGACTCGCTCCCATCCTGCCTCTACTGGGCCTCATACAGTACATGCTCTGCAATCGATCGTCCCGCTGGGGGACCCATCAGCACGGAAGCCTTCCTCACGCTCCGCCTTTTTACTGAGGATGTCAGTTTTCAGGTCGACAATGGGGCCACCATCTCCCTAATTAATACTGAGACATATATCCGCTTGGGCTCCCCTGTGTTGTCACCTCCCTCTCAGCGTTTGGTCGCCTGCGGCGACGGGTCCATTCCCCTTCGTGGGCAGTTCGTCGTCCAGGCAACATACAAACATACAAACATCCTTACCCTATTTATCACAGACCATCCGTCGTCTTTGAATATTTTTGGCCTGGACGTGTTTCAACTGTTTGGCTTTACAATTTCCGATGAAGTTAAGGTGATTTCCACGGCTGTGTCTTTTCAGGACTTGGACGATCTGTGCTCGGCTTTTGCATCATTGTTTGCGGAGATCTCGAGTGTGGTTCACTTTTTCACATCACACTTCGACTGGATGCACAGGCTCGCTTTTTCCGGGCCTGACCCATTCCCGTGGCCTTGCGGCCAGCCGTCAAGCAGTAACTTGATTGGCTCCAGGCTGTTGGTGTCCTTGAGCCTGTGACATACAGCGCTTAGGCGACACCATTGGTGGCCGTACGGAAACCCAATGGGTCCCTTCGGCTGTGTGGGGACTTTAGCGCTATTGTCAATGTTCAGTCCTTAGTAGACACTTTCCCCATTCCCCAACAGGAAGACGTCCTCCCCAAGCTTGTGGGGGGAGAGTACTTTTCTAAGATCGACCTGGCTGAGGCATACCATCAATTACCATTGGATGCCGATTCCCAGAACGTCATGGTTATCAACACACCTATCGGATTATACAAGTACAAGCGTCTTCCATTTGGTGTTTCTTCAGCGCCGACAATTTCCCAGCAGTTCCTGGAGCAGCTTTCGCAGCTTATCCCAGCCTGCGTGAATTATCTGGATGACATCTTGGTCACCAGGCATTCCCGCCAGGAACATTTGCACAACCTCAGTCTGTTCACACGGTTTCTTTCCTGTAAGCATCCCTTTGTGCACACCCAACCTCACCTTTGCTGCAAAATAGAAAGAGGTTCCTATAAGCTTATTTGTACTTAAATGAAATTTTATCTAACTACACGACTGGCCATTAAAATTGCTACACCACGAAGATCAGGAAGAAGATGCTGTGATATGCAAATGATTAGCTTTTCAGAGCATTTACACCAGGTTGGCGCCGGTGGCGACACCTACAACGTGCTGACATGAGGAAAGTTTCCAACCGATTTCTCATACACAAACAGCAGTTGATCGGCGTTGGCTAGTGAAACGTTGCTGTGATACCTCGTGTAAAGAGGAGAAATACGTACCATCACATTTCCGACTTCGATAAAGGTCGGATTATAGACTATCGCGATTGCGGTTTATCGTATCGCGACATTGCTGCTCGCGTTGGTCGAGATCCAATGACTGTTAGCAGGATATGGAATCGATGGGTTCAGGAGGGTAATACGGAACGCCGTGCTGGATCCCAACGGCCTCGTATCATTAGCATCTTATCCGCATGGATGTAACGGATCGTGCAGCCACGTCTCGACAGATGGAGACGTTTGCAAAACAACAACCATCTGCACGAACAGTTCGACGACGTTTGCAGCAGCATGGACTATCAGCTCGGAGACCACGGCTGCGGTTACCCTTGACGCTGCATCACAGACAGGAGCGCCTGCGATGGTGTACTCAACGACGAACCTGGGTGCACGAATGGCAAAACGTCATTTTTTCGGATGAATCCAGGTTCTGTTTATAGCATCATGATGGTCGCATCTATGTTTGGCGACATCACGGTGAACGCACATTGGAAGCGTGTACTCGTCGTCGCCATACTGGCGTATCACCTGGCGTGATTGTATGGGGTGCCATTGGTTACATTTCTCGGTCACCTATTGTTCGCACTGACGGCACTTTGAACAGTGGCCGTTACATTTCAGATGCGTTACGACCCGTGGCTCTACCCTTCATTCGATCCCTGCGAAATCCTACATTTCAGCAGGATAATGCACGACCGCATGTTGCAGGTCCTGTACGGGCCTTTCTGTATACAGAAAATGTTCGACTGCTGCCCTGGCCAGCACATTCTGCAGATCCCTCACCAACTGAAAACGTCTGGTCAATGGTGGCCGAGCAACTGGCTCATCACAATACCCCAGTCTCTACTCTTGATGAACTGTGGTATCGTATTGAAGCTGCATGGGCAGCTGTACCTGTACACGCCATCCAAGCTCTGTTTGACTCAATGCCCAGGCGTACGAAGGCCGTTATTACGGCCAGAGGTGGTTGCTCTGGGTACTGATTTCTCAGGATCTATGCACCGAAATTGCGTGAAAATGTAATCACATGTCAGTTCTAGTATAATATATTTATCCAATGAATACCCGTTTATCATCTGCATTTCTTCTTGGTGTAGCAATTTTAATGGCCAGTAGTGTAATTCAGCATGTTTATACAGAAAGGGGACGGAAGTCGTGGGATACCTCTTAATATCGCGTCGGACCTCCTTTTGCCCTGCGTAGTGCAGCAACTCGATGTCGCATGGACTCAAGAGATCATTGGAAGTCCCTGGCAGAAATACTGAACCATGCTGCCTCCATAGCCGTCCAAAATTGCGAAAGTGTTGCCGGTGCAGGATTTTGTGCACGAACTGACCTCTCGATTATGTGCCATAAATATTCTGTGGGATGCATGTCGAGCGATCTGGGTGGGCAATTCATTCGCTCGAATGGTCCAGAATAGTCTTCTAACCCAGTGACATGGCGCATCGCTGTCTGGGAACATGAAGCCCATGAATGGCTGCGAATGGTCTCCAAGTAGCCGACCATAACCGTTTCTACTCAGTTATCGGTTCACACCACATCATACCATTATGGAGCCACCACCAGCTTACACTGTGCCTTGTTGACAACTTGGGTTCATAGCTTCGTGGTATCTACACACGCTCGAACCCTACCATCAGATCTTACCAACTGGAATTGGGACTCATCTGACCTGGCCACGGTTTTCCAGTCTTTGGTCCAACCGATATGGGCACGAGCTTAGGAGAGGCGCTAGAGGCGATTTCACGCTGGTACCAGAGGAATCTGCATCGGTCGTCTGCAGCCGTATCCCATTAATGCCTAATTTCGTCACACTGTCCTAACGGCTACGTTCGTCGCACGCCCTACATTGATTTCTGCGGTTATTTCCCGCAGCGTTGCTTGTCTGTTAGTACTGACAACTTCATGCAAACGCCGCTGCTCTTGGCCTCAAGTGAAAGCCGTCGGCTACTGCGTCGTTAGTGGTGAGACGTAATGCCTGAAATCTGGTATTCTCACCACACTCTTGACGCTGTGAATCGGGGAATATTGAATTCCCTAAAGATTTTCGAAATTGAATGTCCCATGTTGCTAGTTGCAACTACCATTCCGCTTTCAAAGTCTGTTAATTCCTGTCGAGTGGTTTTAATCACGTCGGAAGCCGTTTCACATGAAGCACCTGAGTACAAATGACAGCTCCGCCAATGCAGCGCCCTTTTATACCTTGTGTACGAGGTCCTACTGACATCTGTATGTATGCATATCGCTATCCCATGATTTTTGTCATCTCAGTGCAGCATAAACGTGGTCTTCGTCCACACCTGTTTCTCTCCCATCTGTAAGTCATGCCCACTGATTCCTGTCTGTAGCAGGATTCCACATTTCCACGATTTTCACCCCTTCGTTTTCTCATTCTCTTCGTTGGTCCCGCTCAAATTTGGCCGATGGAATCTCTTGTCACTACTTTGTTTCTGTGCTTCTGGAGTCTGTTACTATTGTTTCTCTCCACAACGTTTCCTTTAGCATATTCAACGGTATTTGAGTTTTCGTGTTGGTTTCTTATCGGAGCAAAATTATTCCTTCCTGCACTACCTCACCTATTCGTCCAGATCAGTTACAATTAACATGTATCCTTCTACGTCTGTTTTTCTGACACATAACAATGACTTGGGTAACAGAAGAGATTCTGAATTTAATTGATGAAAGGAGAAAATACAAAAATGCGGTAAGTGAAGCAGGCAAAAAGGAATACAAACGTCTCAAAAATGAGATCGACAGGAAGTGCAAAATGGCTAAGCAGGGATGGCTAGAGGACAAGTGTAAGGATGTAGAGGCTTATCTCACTAGGGGTAAGATAGATACTGCCTACAGGAAAATTAAAGAGACCTTTGGAGAAAAGAGAGCCACTTGTATGAATATCAAGAGCTCAGATGGAAACCCAGTTCTAAGCAAAGAAGGGAAATTTTTTGTATAATTCAATACGTTTACACATACACTGCGAATGCATAAGCGGGGCTTCAGAAGCCCTCACGCATTTATAATTGTTCTTTAGCCTATGTTGTCTTCAACATTTGTTTGGGAGCAATTATTAATTCAACAATAACTGTAGTGGTATTTCCAGCAACAGGAGTGCCAACAGCGGCACTAGCTGTAGTAGGAATAGTGTAACTAAAAAATAAAAAAATGGTTCAAATGGCTCTGAGCACTATGGGACTTAACATCTGAGGTCATCAGTCCCCTAGAACTTAGAACTAATTAAACCTAACTAACCTAAGGACATCACACACATCCATGCCGAGGCAGGATTCGAACCTGCGACCGTAGCAGCCGCGCGGTTCTGGACTGAAGCGCCCAGAACCACTCGGCCACCACGGCCGGCAACTAAAAAATAATACACACTACTTTCACATATTGGCGATGTCGGTGTAATATTGATCTTTTTGCTGTCAAATGTTTTATTATTGCATAGTATTGTTATCCTGTGCTGCTCTTGCCAGCCTCATTGTTACTGTAGTTTGTTTGTTGCTGCGAGGCCCATATTGTTACGAGTATGACTCGTTTAGTGCTGCACAAGCTGCTGTTCGAGAGACAGGCCTTTTGCTATGGCTTCGACACGCAAAGCAAGAGAGTCAGTACGTGCAAATGCAGCTATTTTTGAAAGTGTTGTGGCTCAGTGGTTTGAAGAAGATGATTCTTGCTAGCAAGGAAATATTTTTGAAGATGAAAGTACTGAAGAATCAGCCAATGAACCTGCAGATGTGAATATTGAGGCAGATGTGTGGCCTTCCGATAATATTACTTCATCAGAGTCTGAAAATGAAGAACCACCACAAAAAGATATAGAAGACCACACATACATTAGTCATAATGGAACAATTTGGAAATTAGATCCTCCAGCAACTTTTCGTACGCCTGTCCATAATATCGTAAAGAAGGCACCTGGCCCAGCCCGTGGTTTGAAAACCTGTAAACCTAAGGATGCCTGGGACTATTTCATCTCCAAGGAAATACTAGAGGGAATCATCAACTGCACAAATATTGAAGGCAGAAGAGTGGCTGATTTTCGTGGTAAAACGTGGAAAAACGTTTAGCTTGCTGAAATTGAGGGTTTTCTTGGTCTTTTACTGCTTTCTGGTGTTGAGAAGAGTTGGGATGTCCCTATTAGAGAATTATTCTTGGATGAAAAGGCAAATCCTACATATAAGGCCACCATGTCAGTAAACAGATTCAATGATATAAGGAGAATGATTAGATTTGATGACAGGCGTACCCGTGAAGCTCGATCTGCAGATGACAAACTTGCAGCTGTCCGCTATATATGGGAACTATTTCTTGACAAGTGTAGAATTAGAATGATTGCCAATGACTCGCTCACAGTTGACGAACAGCTAGTCCCATTCCGTGGAAGATGCAGATTCACCCAGTATATGCCCTCTAAACCAGCCAAGTATGGCGTAAAAATATTTTGGTTATGTGATGCTACATCTGCATATGCTTTAGACGGAACTGTTTACACTGGAAGGAAGCCCCAAGAACCTACTCAGAAAAATCTTGGATTGAATGTGGTGAAAGATCTTGCTAAAAGCATTGAAGGATCATCAAAAAATATTACTGTTGACAACTTCTTTACTAGTGTGCAGCTGGCAGAAGAGATGCTTCAGAAGCAAATTACAGTGTTGGGAACAATCAAACAAAATAAACCAGAAATTCCTAATGAGATGAACCATCTGCCTCACGAGCGATTCATTCCTCTTTGTTTGTATTTAGAGGTGACATTACAATGGTTAGTAATGTTCCCAAAAAAGCAAAAGTCTGTAGTTCTCATTAGCACAATGTATCATGACAGAAACATTGATGAAACTCATGCAAAAAGAAACCAGATATAATAAACTTCTATAACTCTACGAAGGGTGGAGTAGATCAAATGGGCCAAAAAATTCGTAATTCCACTTGCAAGAGACAAACAAGAAAATGGCCATTTGCATTATGGATGAATATGATGGACGTCGCAGCAATGAACAGTGAAATTTTATTTTCCGCCCAACATTTGACATACCATAGTAGAAGAAGTGATTTAGCAGAGGAAATGGTAAGACCGCTAACGGAACTTCTTATTTAGATCCCTAATCTTCCAAAGAAAATCGTTGATGCCATGTAAAGATGTGGTATTCAAAAAGATGTCATATTGCCGAACCAACTACCTGTTTCATGAAAAAGAAGAAGATGCAATTATTGTCCATATAATAAATACAGGAAAAGTGTATGACATGCATTAAGTGTAAAACCAACATTTGTAAGGAACATAGTGGCATTCTTTGTGCTTCTTGTTTGTCACATGTTGAAAACTAAGAAAAATGCAATTTTATGTGAAAAATAATAACATTTTGTCAAAATATTGCCTATATACATAATATTGTGAATAATGAGTATGTTTTAATTGAAGAAATTGGTTGTAATAAATGTTATAAAATGTAAACTGCAACTTATAACTGAATTAATAAAATTATTTGTATATGTTGTATGTAAATGGATGTAACCATTAAAAATTCACTCTTATAGTATTTTTAAAAAATTAATAAAATGTTAATCAGGCCCACCAGAACCTGTTACTGTATCTTAGGAATCTTTCAATATGACAATAAATTTGACAGAAATAAATTTAACTCCAAAGAATAATTATATGGAAAGAGGAAGATTTTAAATTAGGGCAGGGCCTTGGAGGCCCTGCATATGCATTCATGTGTGTTTTCGGCACCATGCATCCTAGGGTTAACCTCGCTGTTTTACTACCCCTTTTTTCAATGTTAGATTGGTGCGTTAAGGGTACCTAGCAAAAGAAAACAAAAAAGTAGCACTGACCCTGCAAGACACCGGCACTTGTGACCCTACCAACAAAAATAAACTGATCCCTCTTCAGGTGTTGCAATCCTAACTACTCGTATACCTACACCCCCTTCCCACCTAAGGAAATTAAGATAAATCAAATGGGGTAATCGTTCGAGGGCCAAAATCAAATGGGGTAATCGTTCGAGGGCCAATCCTTAAGCGCCATAGGAATGTGAGATAGGAGATCCCAGTAACCATGAAAAACGGATTTTTTGTGTGTGAGTTTCTGTAACACCGAGACTGGCGTGATCGATGGTAACGGGTTCAACATTGCCATCGGAATGACAGAAACATACTCCACGTTTGACCTCCTGAAAATCCTCTTGGACGCTGCATCGTTAATCATCTTAACACATACGGTACTACTAACTATGGACAGGTGCATTCCAAGGAGATCCTCTGGTGGTATTTCAATATCGTCTCAAAGAAACTGTATGACGTCAAGCGCCTTGGGTCGGGTGAAGCCTGAACAAAAGGTGAAACATAAAATGGTTTTGCGATTGTTGTGCACCATATGGACCTATAAGGAAGACGGCACTTAGCAGCGGCCAAAGCAAACACAATGGACGACGCGTGGCCCGGTCGCGGAGGTCTGGCGCGTGATCGCTCCGTAGCCCTCGGGGAGGCGCATTGCCTTGATCACGCAACACATCCTTTCGTCCGGGTTGTGACTTTTTCCAGTTTCCCTCTATGTGGCATATGTCTTCGATACAGTGCCTCTCGGAACATCAAACGCTTCAGCTTCCATGGTTACGGAACCAACAATTAGCCCACGTTCGAATTTATTCAGCTCTGACATAATGTACTCACAACTACACATAACAGTGTCCCGACCACGACTGAGTCTTGCAACGTATTGAGGACATTGCATGGGTGCCGTTAGTGATCAAATACAATTGTGCAACCTGAAATTCAGGCAGTGTTTCCGTACATTTTACCAACCCTTGTAATTTGTAGAGATATAATACATATGTAATTAGCAGTAACAGACTAAGGTATATGTAAACCACAGCCATGCGGACGAAGTGATTTTGCTGCAGACCTTTCTCCTCGCCTTTCACGTGTGATAAATATTCGTCGGATACAGTGTGACATGTCTTAACAGATGCAGATACTGTAAAGGCTGCTAGAGATACGTCAACTGCGTAAATACACTGAAGAGCCAAAGAAACTGGTACACTTGCCTAATATCGTGTAGGGCCACCGCGACCAAGAAGAAGTGCCGCAACACGATGTGGTATGGACTCGATTAATGTCTGAAGTAGTGCTGGAGGGAATTGTCATCATGAATCCTGCAGGGTAGTCCATAGATCCGTAAGAGTAGGAGGGGGTAAAGATCCCTTCTGAATAGCACATTGCAAGACATCCCAGATATGCTCAATAATGTTCATGTCTGGGAGTTTGGTGGCCAGCGGAAGTGTTTACACTCATTAGAGTGTTCCTGGAGCCACTCTGTAGCAATTATGGACGTGTGTGGTGTCGCACGTCCTTCTAGAACTGCCCAAGTCCATTGGAATGCACAATGGACTTGAATGGATACAGGTGATCAGGCAGGATGCTTACGTACATCTCACCTTTCTGAGTCATGTCTAGACATATCAGGGATCCAATAGCTCCAGTGCACATACCCCACACCACTACAGAGTATCCACCAGCTGGAACAGTCTCCTACTGACATGCAGGGTCCATGGATTCATGAGATTGTCTCCATGCCCATACACGTTCATCCGCTTGATACAATTTGAAACGAGACCCTTCCGACCAGGCAACATGTTTCCAGTCATCAAAAGCCCAATGTTGGTGAGGACGGGCCCAAGTGAGGCGTAAAGCTTTGTGTCATGCAGTCATCAAGGGTACATGAGTGGGTCTTTGGCTCCGAAAGCCCATATCAATGATGTTTCATTGAATGGTTCACACGCTGACATTTGTTGATGGCCCAGCATTGAAATCTGCAGCAATTTGCGGAAGGGTTGGATTTCTTGTTCCGGCGTAGCATCAAGCGCCAGCACGTTGGCCTGGAACGTTACAGCAGAGAGGACTGTGAGATGACGTCAGCCAAGAGTATGCTGACTAAGACGACACCACGACGGGAGCGGTCCCTATACGAAGATAATATAAGCGCCACTCCACCTAGCTGTGGGAGCACAAGAAGGCAAGCTGTCATCCAAACGCTTTAGCCATGACTTCTGAACTGTTGTGTTTTGCTTGCATTGAAATTGTGTATACCAAAGGACATTGCTTATTTGCATGTCGCCAATTGTTAGCGACACGTATTTGTGAAAACGCAAAGTATTTTCGATTTAATTCACTGTAATAAACTCCATTAATATGATTTCCTTGAATTATTGTCTAGCTACCCGAGAAAACAGCTTCCTAGGCACCCTATATTAGATGAATGGACAGGATACGACATTTCGCGACGAGTTATAAGAAGAACCTAGTGCCTGGCGGCCACGGAATTTTCTTTTGTGTTTTTCTGGCGCCTTAATTCTCTCTTATCTTTCTACTATCCAATGCTCACCTGGTGGAACAAGCAACACCTACTGCAGCTATAACGCCTTTTCGCCAGTTTCAACAAGGACAGGAATGGCTCAAGTGGTTACAACAACTTGAAGCCCATGTAATTGCTCACAACCTACCAGGTACTGTGAAACTAGCATATTTCTTGTCCACTTTAGGAAGTGCAATGTTCAGGCGTATCCAGAAGTTATATCCTAACGCCACTCCGAGTGAACTTTCATATTATCAGGTTGTAGCTTTGCTAACTAACTATTAAGACCAACAAGTTAATGTGGTAGCAGCTAGGTGTCGATCCATTATTTGCAAAAAAGGCCACAACAAACTTATCATGAGTGGGTAACAAATCTGCAGGGTATGACGAAGAAATGCAAATTCAAATGAGCTTGTGGTGCTTTACATTCAGATGTTATGTTGCATGATGTGCTCGTGTACAATGAACCTTATATCAAACTCAGAGAACAGATTTTGAAACAGTCCGGTCCACTGTTTCAGCAGAGAGTGCAAAAACTAGATCAGTACAATTCAGGTGCTCTGTCAGCCGATAAATTTCAGCAGGCAGCTATTTTTCAGGTTGAGTCCCTTTTTTGCGATCGGCCCATTTGGCAGAGGCAGCTTGTGCTCGCCACGCCGAGTAAACAACGCTCCACGCCACATAAGCAGCTCGCTAAACAAGCGGCTACACAGGCAAACAGAATTAAGTCTTGCCCTCAGAATTAATCACAGCATAGACACCCTCCCGACAAGCCCAGTGTAATGCGTGTGGCAAGAAAGAACATGTACAGTCTGTATGTTTACAACGGACCAAACATAAGAATTCGGCTCACTCACAAAAATCAAGTCACAAGGGCCATGTCATTAAGGCAGTATATTCCAAGTCTGCTGCAGGCATTAGCAAAACTAGCAAGCGAACAGTTTCTTCAGTGCTACGCCAGTCCAAAAAAATTTTTTTTTCATTTGCTTCTTTGCAGAAAACATATTAAATTTCAGTTAGATACGGATGCCTCTGTCACATTGCTGAATCGTCACACATTAACTGTTAAGCTCCCCATACCTGTCTCAAACTAGCATGCAATTGACGGCTTATAATGGACAAGACATTCCCATTCTCGTAGAATATACTTTGCCTGCCATGTATCGTTCGCACACACGAACAGTGCTAAAATCACGTGACTGTGAGAACATATTTGGTCTTGATTCATTTGATTTGTTTGGCTTTAACATTCAGGACAATGTGTTGTCAGAGTCTGTATTCCATGCACAAGACAGTGTAGCTAGCTTGCTAAAAGAATTCCCCGAACTCTTTTCTAAAAGTTCAGGCAAGGGTAACAATTTTGTTGCACACATTACTCTGAAGGACAATTCTCAGACGAAATTTTGCCGGGCCAGAACTGTCCCCATTGCAGTACGGGACAAAGTCAATGCTGAACTTAAGGAATTGCAAAATAGCGGAGCTATTGCTCTCGTACAAGCTAGTTAACGGGCAAGTCCATTGGTTTTGCTCCCCAAACCTTCAGGTCTCATTCTCTTCTGTTTTGACTTTAAGTCTACAGTCAACCCACAAACTGCGATTGATATTTATCCATTGCCACATCCAGAGGATCTCATGCACAAATTAGGCACTGGTCGTTACTTTCAAAAATTGATTTGCGCGACGCGTATCTTCAAATACCACTAGATGAAGAATCTCAAAAAGTGTGTATTGTGAACACTTATTTGGCTTGTTTAAATATTTGCGTTTGCCTTTTGCCATTGCTCCCGCACCCGCCATTTTCCACCGGAACAGTTGGCTGCTCAAGTAACAAACTGTTCAAACGATTTGGACGATATTGTCGCAACAGGTCATAGACCTGAAGAACACATTGCCAACTTGCGTGCTTAGTGTCGTGTGTTATCTGATGCGGGACTAAAGTGTAGACTGGACAAGGGTGATTTTTTTAAACCTGAATTGCAGTATCTTGGTCATGTCATAAACAGTCAAGGTGTACATCTCTTAAGTCACATTTTTCAGCCATACGTGACCTGCCAGTTCCTCGCAATGTCACAGAATTGCAGTCAGTCTTATGGAAAATGAGCTATTATATTCGATTCATAACGAATGCTGCACAAATCGCAAAAATGTCCCCTTTGTTTGGCCAAATAAGTGCCAAGAAGCTTTTCACAAACTTAAAGATACATTGCTGAGTGATCGATGCTTGGTGCACTTTGATCCTGACAAACCGGTTGTTGCAGTGCTTTCACATAGAAATGGTGATAAACGCAGGTCTATTGCTTTCGCATCAAAAGCTCAGTGTAATTATTCACGAACAGAGAAAGAGGCACTGGCTATTATGTATGATGTAACTAAATTCCACCACTATTTGTATGGCAGAAAATTCTAATTAGTAACGGATCACAAGCTTTTTCAGTCCTTGTTTCATCCGATGAAATCGGTTCCTGTACGAACTGCTCAAAAATTGCAAAGATGGGCTTTGTTGTTGTCTCAATACCAGTACGAGATTGTGTGTCGCTGGACAGCTCATCATAGTAATGCAGACGCGCTTTCACTTCTTCCGATTGGCCCTGATACAGACTTTGACGCTTCTGCTGCATCTTGTTGTCACATCGATGCTCAGGATTCTGAATCACTTCAATCTTTTCCGCTGAACCACATGGAAATTGCGCAGACCACGGAAGCTGACTCAGATTTGAACATTTTGCTCACATACACTCGCATATCTTGGCCTCGCTCCTTGCATAGCATAACGAACTCTGTAGTGCACCGATAGTTTGGACGTCGGCATAGCCTCGCTATACAGAAAGGAGTGATTCTTGTTCAAAATGACAGTGGGCAGTCACGAATGTTGATCCCTAAAGCTTTGCAAAAAGAAGTGTTGCAGTTACTTCACCAAGGACACCGGGGGACTGTAAGAAACAGTTAGCGCGTCGACACTGTACCAGGCACGGTATGGACACCCAAATAGAATAGATGACGTCACAGTGTCACGCATGTGCGGAAAATCAGTCCGCTCCGCCACAAAACTCTCTGCTTGGCCTAAGTCGTAATTACCACGGCAACGTGTGCAAATATACTCGTTGGTTGATTGTGGTTGACTCGTATAGCAAGTTTCCTTTTGCTGTGACAATGAACTCGACAACGTCACGTAGCACAATTCAGGTGTTGTCCTCTATTTCTTGCCTTGAACCGTTCCATCCACAGTCAAACATATTAGTGGGCAAAAAAGTAACTTAAAGTTTATAGCATTACTTTCTTTAAACCATTGGTCTATGCGAGGGTGTTCCTCCAGTTCTGTGTATTCTCAATAATAACATATCCAATGTGGGCCGTGTAACATTCATAAAATTCCTTCCGGTCCCAGAGGAAACTCACCCTTCTTGTTCATTTGAATAGCAACTAAAGGGGTTAGTAAAAGCACTTGGAGGCATATTTAGAACTAACTAGACTCTACATCAAACTGGTATCGAACGTACAGCAATCTGATTCTCTGAAATTTGGCAGACCTTGTTTCTACATATAGTCAGTAGAATACCTGCTCAAACTTAAGATGAATGTCATTTCGACAGAGTGTTCACAATCCATCCTACTTTATCTTAAGTATTGCTCCAAAGCAGCTGGTTTCACTGTAAGTTCTCTCCAGCTCTATAAAAATACGACGTTTGGTAGTACGCTCAGTTGCACTTTTGTTAACCTTTTCTGTCAGAAGTCTGAAATGTAGCGAGGGAACGCTGATGAAAGTTTTTCATGTTAGAAATTCTTTGTCAAAGGGAGAATTGGACATTTCAACAACCAACAGTAGGACGCCAGCAGTTGAACGCTGTCGTAGGACAAGTTATATACAAAAATTATTCACTTATTTACCATGTAATCAATTCGTTTATATTGGTGTCCACTTAATACTACCTTAATGCAGAATATTGTTTTAAAAAATTCGTATTCAGTGATATGTCCTTTGCCTGTGGTACATTATTTTAACGAGGCACTTCAACGTCATTGTGCAGATGTAATTAATTTATCTAGAGAAATATTTGGAATACTGACAATGTGCAGATGTAATTAAATTATCTAGCGAAATATTTGGTAACATGGCAAAATATACAAGTATTCCGACTATAAATTGGCATTTAATTTATCGACTGGTAAATAAGGTCTAATTAACGCTTGTTTGCCAGTCTTACAAATTACATCAACAATTGCTTGTAAGTATTTACACACTTATCTGTAACCCCAGTATAAATGCCAACATTACATTAATTTTTTTCTTGCAGTTGAGACTTAACGCCCTTCTTTCTCATTATTCAGTGTTCGATGCATTTAGACTCAATGTATTCAGACTCTGTGAGCGTCAAAATGAATCCATTAAATCAAATCTCTCGAAAAGATAATCTGACATATACTGTATCTCTGATACTAATTGCTGAAATATCCCTAAAACGTAGATCACATCAAAAAGGGCATTCACAGATGTCTGAAACGAAATTTATCAACGATGATAACAACAGTGGCGATGAAACATAAAATAAATCCTAGTTTCGTGGTGCTTTTAATATTATAAGCTGCAAACACAGTTTTCTCCTTGTTAACGTCACGAAATAACGGTGCGTAGTAACTTATTTCTTCTGCGAAGGTCAATATTTTGCCTCAGTGTAATGTGTCAAGTAATGATGAATGAACGCAGGGACACGCTGAGGACAATAAGAGATGTCTGCGCCGAGACGCAAAGCGGAGGGCGTGTAAGATAAGGCGGTGAAAGCGACATTGGATGCTGTGGTGTAACCGCGGCCGGCCGGCTTTCGACAGAAGCGGGGCGCCGATTTCGGTCACGCCCCGGGGCTGAAGCCGGGGTCACTCCAAATAGATCGCTGTAACGCGTAGACGCACTGAGCTCAGCTGCCGGCCACGCAGGCGTGGTCAATTTTGAAAGAGCGCCCGATTACATCAACTGGACGTCCGGCCAGGTATATAAGACCCACCCGGGTCCAGAGAAGCCAACAGTCAGTTCACATCCACCACAATGGCAGTCACGGTAAGCAGCACTCTCGCTCTTACGTTGCGCTTATTTCTCTTCCCCTAGCAGATTGCACTTTTTTCTTGGAGTCTGTCCAACAGTAGTATTGCAGCCATCTTGTGACAGTCGTCTCCCCACGATCGGTTAGTCGAGACCTACAGCTGTCGTGATCTTCCCGTTAATTACTTGGGGCGTCTATGCACTAGGACTCACCGAAATGGATGCCTCCTCGTCGTCAACGTTATACCTAAATTGCTATGCAGTGGTAATGAAACTCTGGCAGATTAAAGCTATACACCGATCAGGTTTCAATCTCGGTTCAGCGACTTCCACGGGCATCTCTCACTCAGACTGAGGCTATAGAGCACGTTTCGTGGACAAAGCTTGAATCTGTCACCTCTTCTTTGTGCATTCTAAGTTTACAGCATCTCCTGCACATTGTTCACACAGCTAGCCCCTTTGGAAAGACGTAGGCTATACTGTGGAAAATGTCCGAGCTACAGTCCAAGAGTCTGTTTTCAGTTTGCATAGAATTTGCATTGTAACTATAATTGATTTTAAATTATGGGTGCTGGTTTTGGAACGCACTTAGAACCCTGGTGCAGCGAACAATTACATACTTGCAGGAAGTTTCCTGATAGCGTACACTCCGCTATAAAGTGACACTGATTTTGGTGGCAGTTAACGATTTTCTCGCGCTCATTGTTTGACCACGGTGACGAATGTAAGTGAAATGTGTCCTTCTTAAATTACATTCCACTTGACAGTACGGTGGATGAAAGACAACTACTTCTTTCCCGCATGTTTTTCAGGCTTTTCACAGGCCTCTTTTTCTTACTATCAATGTACAAAGTTTATGTTAATTACTCTCTTTGTCAGAAGCTCAATCAAACTTTCAGTCGTAATCAGATATGATACAGAAATTTTTTTGAGAAGTAAATTCCTAATACACAGGAATATGGAGAAGTAGTTTATGTGATCTACAAAGAAATTTTCTCTAAAAATTATAATTGTAATGTATGTCAACAGACGAGCCGGAAATAATTATAAGTAAAATGTCACTGAAGTACTGTTGTTAGAGTCCTTATTTATTATGTTAGCAGTTACTCTTACATTTAATCTCGTAAATAAATAAACTAATGGAATATGCCAGAGGTTTCACGAATGTGTATTTGCTTGTCTACTGTTGTTACACAAAGCATTAGCCAACAGAATGTGAGCATTTACAGGTTAACTTCACTTATATAATCAGAATGACAAATGCAAAAAGACAATGAAACATTTGCCTCTTCTAATATTTCTTCCACATTATTACGACTGAATTCGAAATCGCATAATTTCTACTCTCTTAACTTTGCTGTTCGGTGCATCAACGTATCAGAATATATACACAGAACGTTATATTTATCTATTGTCAACAGAGTATGAAAGAAACCATCATCGCCTGAACATATCTCGAACCTCTCATACTAGTTCGAAAACTAACGTCATATTTACTTAAAAGGCATTGTTCCTATGAATCAAATCATAATGTAATGTAGATGGCACTGTTTTGGGAATGGTAGTTTCTCATAGGCAAAAGAGCTAAAGAAAGCCGAAGTAAGCTGATGCGATTAGAAACCTAAAGACCATTGTAATAACAGATGTTGTTCCAGAATTAACACACAGTTTAATAAGAACGCAGTTCTGCCAGAGTTGTGATAACCGTTCTAAATCGTTCAATCCATCAATCAACTTAGAAATTTTATTTGATTCTGACGTAAGTCATCGCTGTTGAGAATTATAGAGTAGAGTAGGTGGTAAGACAATTTGTTTCGGAGAGCATAACAGAATCTAAGTTACTGTCCCGTTTCTAATTTATGGGGTTATTTTAATACACTTATGACTGTTAGATACCTGTTTTCAGACTATTACTTCAACGAAGTGCTATTTACTCACGCTGAATTGTCTACGTTAAATCTTAATCGACCAGTCTCGAGTAAGCTAAAATATGGTTGGAATGAAGCTTATTGTGTCAGATCAAATTACTAGGATTCTGTCGTTTTGACACAGATCGCACAGTCTCTCGAGACATTCCATAAGGAAAACATAGCTTTACAGGTCAGAGTAGTAAACAAATAATATCTTTTTGGAATTCTAGATGAAGCATGTACTAATACAATACGATCGGTCATTGCAGTAGCTTATTCCCCTGTCTTTCATTCTGACAACATTCCACACACCAAGATAAAATATGCTACGTAGTACGACAGTGTACATATCAGGCGCAATGTGATCCGCGTTCATCAAATAGCTACAGTTTCTTTAAGGAGCTCCATACACAGTACTAGAAAAACAAGCTTCCTACGAGGCAGATAGTATAACAATTTTATCACCAAGAGACACATAGTTTGCTAATCAGTAGGCTAAGTCAGAGTGAAGCCTCAGGCTTAACAGCTGAGAAGAAAACTGTCCTAGTTGATTGGTTGGTTAATTTGGGGAAGAGGATCCATCAGCGAGCTCATCCGTCCCACCGGATAGGGGAAGGATAGGAAAGGAAATCGGTCGTGCCCTTTCAAGGGAGCCATCCCGGCATTTGTCTGAAGCTATTTAAGGAAATCACGGAAAACCTAAATCAGGCTGGCCGGACGCGGGTTTGAACCGTCGTCCAAAAAAATGGTTCAGATGGCTCTGAGCACTATGGGACTTAACATCTATGGTCATCAGTCCCCTAGAACTTAGAACTACTTAAACCTAACTAACCTAAGGACAGCACACAACACCCATCCATCACGAGGCAGAGAAAATCCCTGACCCCGCCGGGAATCGAACCCGGGAACCCGGGCGTGGGAAGCGAGAACGCTACAGCACGACCACGAGATGCGGGCAACCGTCGTCCTCCCGAATGCGAGTCCAGTGAGCTATCCACTGTGCCACCTCGCTCGGTAAAACTGTTCTAGTCGTAAGGTGAAAAGAGGTCTGACAGTAGAACTGTCAGCTAATACACCTGATTTCATCAAAAATTTTCACCTTCTTAGGCACATATGAAGCCTTTCAGTGAGAACTAATAATTGCCGACGTGTTTTTTTTTCCTTGAAACTGGGAGGAGAAGGCCTCCCATGTTGCCGCCACGGTTGCTTATTTCCGTAGATTTAACCTTGCTTTATAAGAGCGTGCGCATTTTCGCAGTCAAAAAAGCGCAACATTTTCATTAAGACTCCAAGAGCTGCCAAGGTAGTTGGACGATCTGGACGCACGGATTTAATTTCATATATCACTAGCTTATATAGTGAGGAATCTGGAGGGTTTGGTTCATTAGAAGTGTTGTTCAAACCTTATGAAACTTCATGAAGTTGGGCTGGGGCAATAGAGGAAGGATTTTAGATTTTTACTACAGAAGTTGTTTCAGCTAGAAGGCTGTCTCAAAGAGATACATCCGATTTCACAAGAATATATCATCTACATGAATCCAGATAGAAACTTGGAAAATGGAATGATCGTATGGCATTGTTGGCCGAGAGGCGCTGTCCGGGGAAGTTTGGCCGCCGAGTGGATTACAGTTGACGCTGCATTGGGCGACTTGCGTGTCGGTGATGAAGATGAAACGATGATGAGGACAATACAACACCCACGCTATGAGCGGAGAAAAATCTCCAACACATCCGAAAGCCGAACCCGAGCCCGCTTGCATGGGAGGCAAGCACGTTACCACCCAGCTAAGCAGACGGAGGGAAAGTTGGAGTACAATTTCAACTTAGGAATAGGACTACAAAACGGTGACTTCCAAAATAACTATCCAAATATACAAGGGCGTATCTTTTACATGCATGTACATCCTGTCTTGGCATACTTTTTTACTTCTGTCTGCACCTGCATCTACACCGTTATTCTGCAATTCACGCCTAAATGCTAGGTAGAGGATTCATCGAACCACTTTCACATCATTTCTCTATCGTTCCACTCTTTAACAGCGCGCGGGACAAACGAACACTTAAATATTTCCGCGCGAGCTCCTATTTCCCTTATTTTATTACGATGGTCATTTCTCTTTATGCGAGTGGGCGTCAACAAAACATTTTCGCATTCGAAGGAGAAAATCGGAAATTGAAATTTCGAGAAAAGATCTCGCCGCAATGAAAAACACTATTCTTTTAACGATCGCCACCTCAGCTCGGATATCACAGCCGTGACACTCCTTCCCCTATTTCGCGAAAATACAAAACGAAAACGAGCTGCCTTTCTTTGAACTTTTTCGATGTCCTCCGTCATTCCTATCTGGTAAGGATCCCATTCCGCTGAGCAGTACTCTAGCAGAGGACGGAAAAGCGTAGTGTAAGCAGTCTCTTTAGCAGACCTGTTGCATCTTCTAAGTATTCTGCCACTAAACCACAGTATTTTTCGCCTTCGTCACAACTTTATTTATGTGATCGTTTCAAGTTAAGTTGCTCTTAACTAGTATACCTAGATATTTAGTTGAGCTGATAGCCTTTAGAGTTGCGTGATTTATCGTGTAACCGAAATTTAATGAATTTCTTTTTGTATTTATGTGGCTGACCTCACACTTTTCATTGCCACTTTTCGCAGAATACAGATAATTTGTCTAAATCATTTTGCAGTCGGATTTGATCTCCTTCTGTAAAACTTCACTAATCTTGGGGATTTTGCATTATTTTAAATTTGGCATGCTTTTCTCGTGGCTTCTACAACAGTGTTCTGACCCGTTTTGTGTCCCATCGGGGAGCAATACCATCTCTTATTAATTTATTTGGTATATAAATCTCTCAGCTACCACCGACTCTCTTTCTTCGAATTTAAGCCACATCTGGTCTACGCTTCCATAGTATCAATGTAGATGTAGATGTAGAGTATATAAGATAGTTTACTTCCAATCGAACGCACATTGGGTAATGAACGAGCGAACGGATGAGCGAACTAGTTTCATTAGTGAGAGATCTGCCGACAACCACACCAAATGGAAACTTGCAACTGGCACCAAAATAAACTTTTAGTTTTGATGCAAAAGTTAAAATTCACCTCAAGATTTTCCCGCCTTCATTCATGTAGAAAATATTGTCTTTTGAAATCGGGCGAATGTTTTTAAAACACCCAGTATATAATGGATATCTCAGAAAAAATAGATTAGATTCATTACATATGCCCAATGAGTCCCATGCTATTATATTAATATCTTCGAAAGCTTCAAGACCACCATAATCTGCATGATCGCTTGCAACAAGAGACACAGTCATCCAAATACTTCTTCCAAATACAGAATCGAGAGGACAGAAATGTCAAAGTGACATCCTTAAACTCATTAGGACCTGCAATAACACACTGTTGTTTGGCGCGCCTGAAGCATCGACTGAAACAGCCTCCAAGCTCCTGTAGACAAGAATGTAACGTCGAGGACGTACATAACGTCTCCTCGACGTTGTAGAGGCCTGTGAGCTTGGCAACAGTAACAGAACGATGCTACTGCCACCAACATACATCACGCTTAATTAACGTAAATATAAGACGAGAAAACTCAGAGCTCCTGCGAAAGCATGTCTACTGCGATTTTTCCCAAACTACATCTGCGAGTGAAACGGAAAAGGGAATGACTAACAATGGTACAAGTTACCCTCCGCCATGCGCCATATAGTGACTGGCTGAATATTTACCAAGAGACTTCAAAAAGTTACTTACTCATTATTATAGCAGTCTGCACTATACTTCACAGATACGTGAGACCATTTCCCAATATAGTCACTAAGTCTCTGTAAATAACGGTCGGAACGTTCTACCAATCGTTCAGTTTCTCGAACGGCAGAAATCCACTCCTTGCTCACGGAGCCATTTGCGAACTGCTGTCTTAACTTCGCCATCGTCGGAAAATCTCTTTCCTCGCAAATGTTCTTCCAGTTTGCCCAAAAGACAGAGATCTGGACTTCCCGATCAGCTTCACCCTTGTCTATGCGGTCTCGGTCAAACTGTTGACATTTCACTACGGCTGTGCAAGACATTACATTTAGTCCATATAGTGTCAGAATTTCACGTTGAATTCCCACACAATTTAGAGATTTTGCCACAAGAATCGTACTGCAGCTAGAACTTCAATTTTGCAGTACGTTTCCAACTGCCGTGCTATTTAACTCGCAAGCTGTGATGCACCTGTTATCCGTACCGCAGCAGAACTGCGGCCTGAGACATGGCCTACCGATTCGGCTCAAATTTGGCAGGTCGTTTGTGTACAACCCAAAACGAAGGACTCTAAGATATTTTGGGTCAACACCCCCGCATTTTTGAGAAAATCACCCCTAAAGGTTATGACGAGCAATCTACTCAAAATTGGCGGGATCGATAGATAATTGTAAATAGAGCATTTATCATCATCAGGTATGGGGTCCGCAAAGGCAAACTTTTCCAGAAATCGAGGAAAGAAACTTTTACAACTGGCCATTCCGTACCCACATGGTAATCGCTTCTCGCCGACAGCAGCGATAGCGCATTGGCCAAGGTAACAGTCTGGGAATCGAAAAACCTGGGTACGAATCTCGAAGAAACCTCGCGGATGTTATTCTTTTCGTTTGCATTTTTCCTTATCTCAATTGACAGCGATAGGAGGGTTAATAAGGTAAGTAAATCAATAAGGAATGATAATAATAAAGTAGGCAAACTAATTTTCCAAACGCCGTGAGCTAGTAAAGTATTAAACTTTTAAGCCTTGTCACATCAAAACAACTCCGAGTAAGAGTGCTGCGAATTCCTCACGAGGGATCAAGGCGGGGCGCAGAAGACGTCCTCGCCCCACCGCAGCGAAAAGCACACTTTGTTATCGGTGCTGTCGGCGAAAACCGTTTACCATGTGGGTACAGAAGCGGCAGTTGTAAAAGTTTCTTACCTCGATTTCTGGAAAAGTATGCGTTTTCGGACCCCATACCTGATGATGAAAAATGCTCTATTTACAATTATCTATCGATCCCGCCTATTTTGAGTCGGTTGCTCGTCATAACCTTTAGGGGTAGTTTTCTCAAAATTGCGGGGTTGTTGACAAAAAATATTTTAGATTACTTCGTTTTAGGTTGTACACTAGCGACCTGCCAAATCTGAGCCGAATCGGTTGGCCGTGTCTGAGGCCTTCACCTTGTTAGCTTCGGACGACAGGTGTAACTTACACCACTAGCCATTAAAATTGCTACGCCAAGAACAAATGCAGATGATAAACGGGTATTCATTGGACAAATATATTATACTAGAACTGACACGTGATTACATTTTCACTCAGTTTGGGTGCATAGATCCTGAGAAATCAATACCCAGAACAACCACCTCTGGACGTCATAACGGCCTTGATAGCCCTGGGCATTGAGTCAAACAGAGCTCGGATGGCATTTAAAAGTACAGCTGCCCATGCAGCTTCAACACGATACCACAGTTCATCAAGAGTAGCGACTGGCGTATTGTGACGAGCCAGTTGCTCGGCCACCATTGACGAGACGTTTTCAATTGGTGAGAGATCTGGAGAATGTGCTGGCCAGGGCAGCAGTCGAACATTATTCTGTATCCAGAAAGGCCCGTAAAGGACCTTCAACATGCGGTCGTGCGTTATCCTGCTGAAATGTAGGGTTTCGCAGGGATCGAATGAAGGGTAGAGCCACGGGTCGTAACACATCTGAAATGTAACGTCCACTGTTCAATGTGCTGTCAATGCGAACATGAGGTGACCGAGTCGTGTAACCAATGGCACCCCATACCATCACGCTGGGTCATACGCCAGTAGCCGGCCGCGGTGACCGTGCGGTTCTAGGCGCTCCAGTCCGGAGCCGCGCTGCTGCTACGGTCGCAGGTTCGAATCCTGCCTCGGGCATGGGTGTGTGTGATGTCCTTAGGTTAGTTAGGTTTAAGTAGTTCTAAGTTCTAGGGGACTAATGACCACAGCAGTTGAGTCCCATAGTGCTCAGAGCCATTTGAACCATTTGATACGCCAGTAAGGCGATGACGAATACACGCTTCCAATGTGCGTTCACCGCGATGTCGCCAAACACGGATGCGACCATCATGATGCTGTAAACAGAACCTGGATTCATCCGAAAAAATGACGTTTTGCCATTCGTGCACCCAGGTTCGTCACTGAGTACACCATCGTAGGCGCTCCTGTCTGTGAGGCAGCGTCAAGGGTAACCGCAGCCATGGTCTCCGAGCTGATAGTCCATGCTGCTGCAAACATCGTCCAACTGTTCGTGCAGATGGTTGTTGTCATGCAAACGTCCCCATCTGTTGACTCAGGGATCGAGACGTGTCTGCACGATCCGTTTCAGCCATAAGATGCCTGTCATCTCGACTGCTAGTGATACGAGGGCGTTGGGATCCTGCACGGCGTTCTGTATTACCCTCAGTCATTGGATCTCGACAAACGCGAGCAGCAACGTCGCGATACGATAAACCGCAATCGCGATAGGCTACAATCCGACCTTTATGAAAGTCGGAAACGTGATGGTACGCATTTCTCCTCCTTACACGAGGCATCACAACAACGTTTCACCAGGCAACGCCGGTCAACTGCTGTTTGTGTATGAGAAATCGATTGGAAACTTTCCTCGTGTCAGCACATTGTAGGTGTCGCCACCGGCGCCAACCTTGTGTGAATGCTCTGAAAAGCTAATCATTTGCATATCACAGCATATTCTTCCTGTCGGTTAAATTTCGCGTCTGTAGCACGTCTTCTTCGTGGTGTAGCAATTTTAATGGCCAGTTGTGTACTTTCTGTGGTCCCTGCGTATCTAGATGTAAATGTAGATGGGCGAAAGACTGTGGTCGTCTCCCTAAATATACTGTATACATTCGGTTTTAAATATCTAGCAGATGAGATAAAAGGTAGTAAGAATCTGCTTCCTCCATTGTAAATGGCGTCCGAGGAGGAAAGGGACAAGCCGAAAAAGTTTAGGGCACGCATTAATTAAGCGGAGAGTGAGAGAGTGTCGTTGACTGCAGCTGTTGGTCCTGGCCGGAGCGCTGTCCGTGGCGAGCGCGGGTCTGCTGGGAGCCCCCGCCGTCGTGGCACCCGGGGCGCCGCTCGCCGCCCACGCTTACGCCGCCCCCGCCTACGCCGCCCCCGCCTACGCCGCCCCCGCCTACGCCGCCCCGGCCGTCGCCGTCGCCCGCGCCGCGCCCGTCGTCGCCAAGGCTGCCGTCGTCGACGACTACGACCCGAATCCTCAGTACAGCTACGCGTACGACATCCAGGACGCGCTGACCGGCGACTCCAAGGGCCAGCAGGAGACCCGCAACGGCGACGTGGTGCAGGGCAGCTACAGCCTGGTCGAACCTGACGGCTCCCGCCGCACCGTCGAGTACACGGCCGACCCCGTCAACGGTTTCAACGCCGTCGTGCACCGCGAGCCCGTGGTGGCCGCCAAGGCTGTCGTCGCCGCCCCCGCCGTCGCCAAGGTGGCCGCCCCCGTCGCCTACGCCGCCCCTGCGTACGCCGCCCCTGCCGCCTACGCTGCTCCCCTGCACACCAAGGCCATCCTCGGCTAAACAATGCTTCTTCTCATCCGTCTTCCTCACGCATTTATGTTAATTCGCGCATTAAATTATTATATATTTGTAAATAAAGGAATTGCACAGTACACAATCAGTCCTTGTCGTAAACTTACAAGACCGTACACAGACTCAAGCTGCGAGCAAACAGATTCGATGATTTCAGTAACTGCTCCGAATTTCGTAATCTCCACCTATGGGTAATACTCTATTTTTGGTGCCGGCCGGTGTGGCCGAGCGGTTCTAGGCGCCACAGTTTGGAACCGCGCGACCGCTACGGTCGCAGGTTTGAATCCTGCCTCGGGCATGGATGTGTGTGATGTTCTTAGGTTAGTTAGGTTGAAATAGTTCTAAGTTCTAGGGGACTGATGACCTCAGATGTTAAGTCCTATAGTGCTCAGAGCCATTTGAACCATTTTTCTATTTTTGGCTTTTGATAAATATTATCATCTCGGATTTACTGCCTTATCTCATTTGTACGTAATTTTCTTACATTACTTTGTAATAGCCGTAGGTTCTCCATTTTCTCCCAATATGGTTAATTTCTTCGTGGAGTATTTCGAAGAACTCGCGTTAAATTCAGATCTTCTTCGTCAATCTAGCTTCTTTCGTTATGATCGGGCCACGTGGATGGCTTTCAAATGGCTCTAAGCACTATGGAACTTAACGTCAGAGGTCATCAGTATGCTAAACTTAGAACTACTTAAACCTATCTAACCTAAGGACATCACACACATTCAAGCCCGAGGCATGATTCGAACCTGCGACCGTAGCAGCAGCGCGGTTCCGGACTGAAGCGCCTAGAACCGCTCGGTTATAAAGGCCGGCCGGCCACGTGGAGTGGAAGTTCTTAACCCAGTAACTGATCATATGAATAGCAGGCACACTAATACCAAGTTCAGCGCTGAGAAGAATAGAGAAGGAAAATTTCCATTTTTAGATGTGTCTTATGTACGAAAGTCACATGGGCGGCTCTGCCACACTATTTACCGCAAACTTACACATATTAAATTACACTTGAGTAGTCAAAACTTTGACAGTGACAAATAGATCAGTAAGTTTTAAACACATTGATACACAGAAGTGTATTATGGACTCTGTGGAGACAGAGAAAGAAAGAGTCGATGTGTTTGAGATGAGGTGCTATAAAAAGAAAGAAAAAAAACATAGAGCTGAAACTGTTCCTGACAAGGACCACCTGCATTCCTAGGTCAGTTATCTCAAAGAGATGTTCCATATGAGCAGCTACAGTGAACGAGATGTTACATAGCCCACCTCCAAGAAATAAAAACTCTCAGATAATCATCGCAAGATGATCAGCCTACTCGGAGCTACAACAAATAAAATAGGCAGAGTTTTGAGAGTACAACACATTCAATCCATTTTCTAACGCCCCAAGAAAATTAAAGAGATGATGCGCCAAGTAAAAGACCGCCTTCGTCTCAGAGTCCTTCGCATTGATAAAAGCTTTTGTGAATGCAGCGGCAGTTATTTTGGTCAGTCAACACCAACGGCTTCAGAACGCTACACAGACCACTGATGCCACATTAAATGTCTCGATTTCGACGAATCTGTTGTTGCCTAACACCGCTACATAAACAAACAAAAATCTTATACTATGCATTTACCTACTGCGATTTTATCATGAAAGAAGCCGTTGACATCAGAATGGAGAACAACAACTTTAACTGGGACAGCGGTAATACCTTAGTGGTACATGGGAATGGGTGCTTGATGTTGAAAGTGTACAGAGAAACAAGGTGAGTTGCCTAGTGTCTAGCGGAATCAGTATCGCTAGTAATTTCCGTCTTCCAGTCATGACGTAATCTCTGGTAGCATATGGAAATTCCGTGAGTTCGTGACGTCTGCAAGGCATAATTCATCTAACTAAGAACGAAAGTACCACAACACCAGTGCTTAGCACACTGGACGACGGTTCAAACCCGCGTCCGGCCATCCCGATTTAGCTTTTCCAAGATTTCCCTAGATTGCTTCAGGCAAATACTGGGATGGTTCTTTTGAAAGGGCACGGCCGATATCCTTTCCCGTCCTACCCTAATCCCAGCTTGTGCTCCGTCTATAAGACGTCGTTGTCGACGGGGCGTTAAACACTAATCTCCTCCTCCTACTACTGATTACCCCTGATGATGACGACAGACGGAGTCGTTGGAATTTTGAGTTTACATACAAATATGACGTGGTAAGAAATCCGAGAAAGTTTTATCCAAGAATGTCGCCGTGGGAAACAACGTTCTCATAATTTAGTTATGTTTTCCACGTGAACGTGTGATGGGAGTATCTTAGTTACAACACTGGATCAGTATTGTTACTGCTCTTGCTAAATACGTGTCGTGTTGTCACAAAAGTACAGAGCTTCAAGGTTCTAACTGTTGTGGGTTGGCAGGAGAGCCAATATCGTGTTATTAGAGGAAGCCGAGAGGCACGCGTTTTAGCTCACGCAGGTTGGCGTGAGGTCTGGAACAAGACAAGGAAATTAGACTTCAGAAAAAACGGACGTAGCTGGTGGAATACTTAACTTTAATCCATAAATGGTGAACGTCGCTCTTGACTGTACATTATTCACAATATCAATAGTAACTGAACATGGCGCCTTGCTAGGTCGTAGCAAATGACGTAGCTGAAGGCTATGCTAACTATCGTCTCGGCAAATGAGAGCGTATTTTGTCAGTGAACCATCGCTAGCAAAGTCGTCTGTACAACTGGGGCGAGTGCTAGGAAGTCTCTCTAGACCTGCCGTGTGGCGGCGCTCGGTCTGCAATCACTGATAGTGGCGACACGCGTTTCCGACGTGTACTAACTGACCGCGGCCGATTTAAAGGCTACCACCTAGCAAGTGTGGTGTCTGGCGGTGACACCACACTAACTGTTTGCTGTTACATTCTAACTGCTTCTTGTTGCCGCCTATGGTTGGGGACGCCACGGTGCTTCTACTGGGTCCCTATCCCTCACAAAGAAAATAATTTCTAAAATTGTTTGAAATTTGACTTTCAGGTTCGCCACCAGCCCAGACACTACTCTAAATGTAAATATAATGAAAGACGGGCTTGAAAAATTTACACATCTGCGTTAATTGATTTCAAGGTTTTTTACGTGAATGATCAACAAAGCTTAAACTATGGAGCCACACAGAATTAATAAAAGAGAATAATTTCAAATAAAACAGTTCAGTATAGGAGCCTTCATTCAATACGCAGCATACATTCGAATTAAACTTTAACAAAATTATTTATTAATGAAGCCAAGATGGTGGGTTCAAGGAGAGACACTACACAAAATTTTGCTGGTGCCTGAACTCAAAATCACACGATAATTTAATATTGACCCAGTAATTCACAATTTCATAGTCTATCTGGGAAAGTCCCGAGGAAAGGGAGGGAAACAGATCGCACATTCGATCACAGACGTACAGGATAAGACAGGCTTGGATCTGAACTCCGCCAATGCTACATAAATGAAACTACAGTAAGGAGGTTTGTACCGATTGCGGGGTTAACGGTAAATCTGAATCGAAAGCAAGATACTTTGAACACATCTTAGTACATAGGGCTATTCTCACATTCACATAAGTTAAAAATGGTTTAACTTATTGGGCTGTTCTACACCACGCAATGTTCTAAAGGAACAATGTGACTTCGAAATAATTATTAAATCTGGCACTCCTAATATTTCCCGCAAACCTATGAGCTCAACGCTCCATTATTAACAACTGTAAGAGAAAATCAGACATCTTCAGCTAGTCTGAAGCTAACTTTCACATTTGACAACAGAACTTAACAAGGTTAAGACCACGCTTAATGAGTGCGAAGTGAACTCACCGCAAGCCCAGGACAGAGTGACTTCAGCACAGCCGCTGTCGAGGGAGCTCCCAGGTAAACGGAAGTGACCAGAGCGTTCCTTCCACCACCAACTAAACACAAAGTCTACCCTCTGACAGAGGGGATAAATCTCTTTGCTCACAGACAGGATCCTAAATCTGGTTACCCTGCACCAAGATAGGAGACCCGCACCGACAGCAGACGGAATGCAGCAAGACAACGCTGTCCCTTATAACCCAGATAAATGTGCATTCACACACACACAGTCGCATCATAAGGCATAAGAAAGGAAACATGACAAATTTGGAAATTTGTGGTAATGTCTTATGGGAAAAACTGCTGAGGTCATCGGTCCCTAAGATTACGCACTACTTAATCAACTAAAACTAACTTACGCTAAGGACGACACACACACCCATGCCCGAGGGTGGATTCGAACTTCCGACGGGGTGAGCCACGCGGACCGTGAAAAGGCGCCTTACACCACGCCGCTACCCCGCACGGCGGAAACATGATAGTATAGAGTACATTGCGTAATATAGGATGCACGTGATATACAGGGTGTTTATAAATGAATATCGAGGTTTTAACGCTTTATAATATTTATTACATTAAAGTTACAGTTATAAACGATATGTCAAATGAAAGAGCAACTCAAACAGTTGTGTTTGGCCCCAGTGCGCATGCGCAGCGCGTAATATTTCCGCCGCATTCCGCTAGACAGCGGTAGCAGCGAAAGATGGCGACTAGTGAACAGAAAGCGTTTTGTGTTTTGCAGTTTGCAAAGACAGAACCTGTAGTTACTGTGCAACGTGCGTTCTGGCTGAAGATCAGTTGTGATCCTCCAAGTGATTATAGCATTCGTAGATGTTATCATCAATTTGAAGACAGCAGCTGCCTTTGTAAAGGGAAGAGCACAGGACGACCAAGAGTTAGTTAGACTGTTGAGCGAGTGAGAGAGTCGTTCACTCGTAGCCCAATGAAATCAGTCCGAAAGGCTAGTCGTGAAATACAAGTTCCCGTGTCGACTGTTTGGAAAGTTTTAAGAAAACGTGTACAACTACGTCCTTACCGTTTACAGTTATTACAGGCTCTAAAGCCAGCAGACGATGGATTATGTGCCAACTTCGCAAACAAAATGTTGTTTCATGATGATGAAGATTATCTGGATCATGTTGTCTTCAGTGATGAATCAACCTTTCACCTTAGTGGACATGTTAACACTCACAATGTGCGCATCAGGGGCTCACAAAATCCTCACGAGGTGGTGAAAATACAATGAGATTCCCCTAAAGTGACTGTTTTTTGTGTCGTATCCTGGCGGAAGTTTATGGGCCTTTCTTTTTTGGTGAACCTACTATAACTGACACTTCTTACCTTGATACACTAGAGCAATGGCTCTTCCCTCAGTTGGAAGAAGAGGAGCCAGAGAACTTCATTTTCCAGCAAGATGGTGCGTCACCTCACTGGCATAGCAAAGTACATGATTGGTTGATCTTCACTGTACCCAAGCGCTGGATAGGCCGCAAGGGGCCCAATGACAGGGCTTGCTTTGCGTGGCTTCCACGTTCACCCGACCTAACGCCATGTGAGTTTTTCCTTTGGGGCTTCATCAAGGATCGTGTGTACGTGCCTCCGCTACCAGCAGACCTTCCTGAATTAAGAAACCGGATTGAAGAAGCTGTTGCTACAATCACTGAAAACACACTTATTAACGTTAGGGAAAAACTCGGCTATAGACTTGATGTGTGGCATGTGACGAATGATGCTCACATTGAGCATTAATAAGGTCCTTGGTAAAACTTTTTGAGTTGCTCTTTCATTTGACATATCATTTATAACTGTAAGTTTAATATAATAAATATTATAAAGCGTTAAAACCACGACATTCATTTATAAAAACCACGTATATCACGTGGATCCTACATTACCCAAAGTACTCTATATTATCATGTTTCCGCCGTACATATGAACAAAAAGTTATCGTAAAATGAATCCTAATAAATATGTAAAGCACAAGTGTGAAATAATTCCTAATGAAGATGCAGAGCACAAGCTGTTTGCGTCATATTAATATGTCAGATGTGAAATATACACATCAAAAACAGTTTTGCATCACCCTGGTTCCATCAACGCCTGAAGATAGACTTTGACTGAGGATATTGTATCACCGGCACAGTCCCTTTGACTGTTCAGAGATGTCACTAAACCCGCTAAAAGATGTAAACAACCATGCATGAGCAGCGCCTATTAGACGGAGGTGTCCGACAGCTGATCAGTTCCACTCATTCCACCAGGAAGAAGGTACACGGCTCGTGGTGTCTGTAGTTCAACCATGCCTAGACGGGCAATACCGCGGTTCTATCGCGTCCGCATTATTACTTCGTGCCAGAAAGGGCTCTCAACAAGGGAAGTGTCCAGGCGTTCAAAAAAAATGGCTCTGAGCACTATGGGACTTAACTTCTGAGGTCATCAGTTCCCTAGAACTTAGAACTACTTAAACCTAACAAACCTAAGGACATCACACACATCCATGCCCGAGGCAGGATTCGATCCTGCGACCGTAGCGGTCGCGTGGCTCCAGACTGTAGCGCCTAGAACCGCTCGGCCACTCTAGCCAGCTGTCCAGGCGCCTCAGAGTGAGCCAAAGCGATGTTGTTGGGACATGGAGGAGATACAGAGAGACAGGAACTGTCGATGACATGATTCGCTCAGGCCGCCCAAGCGCTATTACTGCAGGGGATGACCGCTACCGGATTACAGCTCGTAGGAACCCTGCCAGCAATGCCACCATGTTGAATAATGCTTTTCGTGCAGCCACAGGACGTCATGCTACGACTCAAACTGGGCACAATAGCTGCATGATGCACAACTTCACTCCCGACGTCCAAGGCGAGGTCCATCTTTGCAACCACGACAGCGTGCAGTGCAGTACAGATGGGCCTAACAACATGCCGAACGGACCGCTCAGGATTGAAATCACGTTCTCTTCGCCGATGAGTGTCACATATCCTTCAACCAGACAATTGTCGGAAACGCGTGTGGAAGCAAGCCAGTCAGGCTGAACGACTTAGACACATTGTCCAGTGAGTGCAGCAAGGTGGTATTATGTGGGGCCGACATACGCCGCTGGTGGTCATGGAATGCGTCGTAATGGCTGTACTATATGTGAATGCCATCTTCCGACCGACAGTGCAACCATATCGGTAGCATACTGGCGAGGCATTTGTCTTCATGGATGACAATTCGTGCCCACATCGTGCACATCTTGTGAATGACTTCCTTCAGGATAACGACATTGCTCTAGTAGAGTGGCCAGCATGTTCTCCAGACATGAACCCTATTGAACATGCCTGGGATAGACTGAAAAGGACTGTTTATGGACGATGTGACCCACCAACCACTCTAAGGGACCTACGCCGAATCGCTGTTGAGGAGTGGGACAATCTGGACCTTGATGAACTTGTGGGTAGAATGTCACGACGAATATAGGCATGCATGAGTGCAAGAGGGCGTGCTATTGGGTATTAGAGGTACTGGCGTGTACAGCAATCTGGACCACCACCTCTGGAAGTCTCGCTGTATAGCGGAACAACATGCAATGTGTGGTTTTCTTGAGGAGTAAAAAGGGCAGGAATGATATTTATGTTGATCTGTATTCCAATTTTCTGTACAGGTTCTGGAATTCCCAGAACCGAGGCGATGTAAAATCTTTTTCGATGTGTGTAGTTCCACTGCTCAGTCTTGTCACAGAAAAAAGAGAACAGCACCAACTTATCGGCGCGGAATTTCATTCAGAATATAATTTAAATCGAAAGGACGCTACAAAATGGATCTCAGTATTGAGGTTGTGCCATGAAACGGCTCTTGTAGAGACCTTTCAAGGTTAACATCAATCTGAAATTGACTGACAGAAAAAGAAGCAACACAAGGAATATTACACAGAACCATAAAGAGAGTCTCACAAACGGAATTAGGAGAAATTCCTACACTACATAAAATGTGCTAGAAAAAAAGATCTTCAAGAATAATTGATACTAAACGCTACTAGATACGGCGATCTGATAAAATAACTTGTATAGAAGATAGAAAAAGAGAAGATAATAATGTTAAATTGACATACTGTTCGTTAAGCAACTGACTCTGAAAGAACATTTAACAGCTTATTATTCTACATATATACATTCTGCAACTCTAAAGGTCTGTATGGATTTAGTTTGACAGATTAGCTAGCATCCACCACGGTCGAACCTGTACTACCGGTGCTGGTACGTGCTGTGCACTACAACATAAACAGCAAAAAAAAAAAAAAAGTTTTGCGTAAACTGCAAATGTGTGATCGTGTGTGTACTTGGATGCAAGGGTAGCAAGGCATTAAAGAACGATCCTTATAAAACTAAAGAAAATACTGTGAATTATAAACAAAACGATAAACAAAATAAGGGCAGCCTGTTCCTAAAGTGCAGATGTGAAAAATCAAAACTGTTGTTGGGTAACATTCAGTGCATCCCTTGGCCCGATACGTGCCCGAAATGCACGGTACCAGTATGTTCCAAAAAGCCGCGCGCGAAAATGCGATTTTTCAGGGGCCCCTATCTCGCGTTATATTGATCACAGACATAAGCGCTCAAGTGTTTCGGAGAGCCCTTGAGCGAGGGAGCATTTGTATACCCCTAGGATGAACGGGATTACTGTACGTACCCTACAATGCAGGATCAAAATTTAAACATTACACAATTCCTCCAGCCCAGACAAATTGAGCAAATCGGTTGGTTCTTTTGCGTTAAGTGTTGTGTATGGTGGACCTTAGGTGGCTTGTAAAAACACCATTTTTTCATGGGCGGTTCCTGTGAAAAGCTCGAGAAACCACGATTTTTGGGTACGAAAAGCACCAACTGTGGGGAAGGCCACTTCTATAGTTTCTATTCATGGCCGATCGTCAAAATTTTTACCGTATGTTCTTAATATGATGTTCTCGCACAACTCTGAAACTTTTTGCGATATCGTTATCCATTACGGAGACACAGAGGATCTAAGTTACCATACTTATGCACGTAAAATATGCACGTAATATCTGGTCCGAGACATATATCTAATTTCAACTGAGGTATTGAACACATGGAAAAGTTCTGGGGGCATCGAAAGGGTTCTAAGGTCACAAAACTACGTTTTTAGTCAGCACCTTTTCACCAATAAAAGTTTATGACGCGCTGTTTCCGTGTAATGCGTACTTCACGCCCATATAAATACGCTCAAGGTGGTACTGCAGTGGCAAAAGATGAGCTAAAAAGGACCTTAACATGTCTGAAAAGAACGTAAGATGACTGCGAAAAATCATGTGAAACCGGAAAGACTACAAAGTCAGTAAAATATTGCTAAAAAAATTTTTACTCTTTTAAGATATGGGTCATAAGCTGGGCACTTTCGACAAATTGCGATCGATGATCCAAGTATCCAGAAAAGCATAAAGCAAACTATTTTGTGTTAATCATATATTATGAGTAATCTTTATGTGTCGAAGAATGTAAATGGTTCGGAGTGTGTAAGTTGTTGTTGTTGTTGTTGTTGTTATTGTGGTCTTCAGTCCTGAGACTGGTTTGATGCAGCTCTCCATGCTACTCTATCCTGTGCAAGCTCCTTCATCTCCCAGTACCTACTGCAGTCTACATCCTTCTGAATCTGCTTAGTGTATTCATCTCTTGGTCTCCCTCTACGATTTTTACCCTCCACGCTGCCCTCCAGTACCAAATTGGTGATTCCTTGATGCCTCAGAACATGTCCTACCAACCGATCCCTTCTTCTACTCAAGTTGTGCCACAAACTCCTCTTCTCCCCAATTCTGTTCAATACCTCCTCATTAGTTATGTGATCTACCCATCTAATCTTCAGCATTCTTGATTAGCACCACATTTCGAAAGCTTCCATTCTCTTCTTGTCTAAACTACACTCCTGGAAATGGAAAAAAGAACACATTGACACCGGTGTGTCAGACCCACCATACTTGCTCCGGACACTACGAGAGGGCTGTACAAGCAATGATCACACGCACGGCACAGCGGACACACCAGGAACCGCGGTGTTGGCCGTCGAATGGCGCTAGCTGCGCAGCATTTGTGCACCGCCGCCGTCAGTGTCAGCCAGTTTGCCGTGGCATACGGAGCTCCATCGCAGTCTTTAACACTGGTAGCATGCCGCGACAGCGTGGACGTGAACCGTATGTGCAGTTGACGGACTTTGAGCGAGGGCGTATAGTGGGCATGCGGGAGGCCGGGTGGACGTACCGCCGAATTGCTCAACACGTGGGGCGTGAGGTCTCCACAGTACATCGATGTTGTCGCCAGCGGTCGGCGGAAGGTGCACGTGCCCGTCGACCTGGGACCGGACCGCAGCGACGCACGGATGCACGCCAAGACCGTAGGATCCTACGCAGTGCCGTAGGGGACCGCACCGCCACTTCCCAGCAAATTAGGGACACTGTTGCTCCTGGGGTATCGGCGAGGACCATTCGCAACCGTCTCCATGAAGCTGGGCTACGGTCCCGCACACCGTTAGGCCGTCTTCCGCTCACGCCCCAACATCGTGCAGCCCGCCTCCAGTGGTGTCGCGACAGGCGTGAATGGAGGGACGAATGGAGACGTGTCGTCTTCAGCGATGAGAGTCGCTTCTGCCTTGGTGCCAATGATGGTCGTATGCGTGTTTGGCGCCGTGCAGGTGAGCGCCACAATCAGGACTGCATACGACCGAGGCACACAGGGCCAACACCCGGCATCATGGTGTGGGGAGCGATCTCCTACACTGGCCGTACACCACTGGTGATCGTCGAGGGGACACTGAATAGTGCACGGTACATCCAAACCGTCATCGAACCCATCGTTCTACCATTCCTAGACCGGCAAGGGAACTTGCTGTTCCAACAGGACAATGCACGTCCGCGTGTATCCCGTGCCACCCAACGTGCTCTAGAAGGTGTAAGTCAACTACCCTGGCCAGCAAGATCTCCGGATCTGTCCCCCATTGAGCATGTTTGGGACTGGATGAAGCGTCGTCTCACGCGGTCTGCACGTCCAGCACGAACGCTGGTCCAACTGAGGCGCCAGGTGGAAATGGCATGGCAAGCCGTTCCACAGGACTACATCCAGCATCTCTACGATCGTCTCCATGGGAGAATAGCAGCCTGCATTGCTGCGAAAGGTGGATATACACTGCACTAGTGCCGACATTGTGCATGCTCTGTTGCCTGTGTCTATGTGCCTGTGGTTCTGTCAGTGTGATCATGTGATGTATTTGACCCCAGGAATGTGTCAATAAAGTTTCCCCTTCCTGCGACAATGAATTCACGGTGTTCTTATTTCCATTTCCAGGAGTGTATTTATCGTCCATGTTTCACTTCCATACATGGCTACACTCTATACAAATACTTTCAGAAACGACTTCCTGACACTTAAATCAATACTCGATGTTAACAAATTTCTGTTCTTCAGAAACGCTTTCCTTGCCATCTCCAGTCTTACATTTTACATCCTCTCTACTTCGACCATCATCAGTTACTTTGCTCCCAAAATAGCAAAACTCCTTTACTACTTTAAGTGTCTCATTTCCTAATCTAATCCCCTCAGCATCACCCGATTTAATTCGACTACATTCCATTATCCTCGTTTTGCTTTTGATGTTCATCCTATACCCTCCTTTCAAGACACTGTCCATCCCGTTCAACTGCTCTTCCAAGTCCTTTGCTGTCTCTGACAGAATTACAATGTCATCGGCAAACCTCAAAGTTTTTATTTCTTCTCCATGGATTTTAATACCTACTCCGAACTTTTCTTTTGTTTCCTTTACTGCTTGCTCAATATACAGATTGAATAGCATTGGGGAGAGGCTAGAACCCTGTCTCACTCCCTTCCCAACCACTGCTTCCCTTTCATGTCCCTCGACTCTTATAACTGCCATCTGGTTTCTGTACAAATTGTAAATAGCCTTTCGCTCCCTGTGTTTTACCCCTGCCACCTTCAGAATTTGAAAGAGAGTATTCCAGTCAACATTGTCAAAAGCTTTCTCTAAGTCTACAAATGCTAGAAACGTAGGTTTGGCTTTCCTTAATCTTTCTTCTAAGATAAGTCGTAGGGTCAGTATTGCCTCACGTGTTCCAACATTTCTACGGAATCCAAACTGATCTTCCCCGAGGTCAGCTTCTACCAGTTTTTCCATTCGTCTGTAAAGAATTCGCGTTCGTATTTTGCAGCTGTGACTTATTAAACTGATAGTTCGGTAATTTTCACATCTGTCAACACCTGCTTTCTTTGAGATTGGAATTACTATATTCTTCTTGAAGTCTGAGGGAATTTCGCCTGTCTCATACATCTTGCTCACCAGATGGTAGAGTTTTGTTAGGCCTGGCTCTCCCAAGGCTGTCAGTAGTTCTAATGGAATGTTGTCTACTTCTGGGGCCTTGTTTCGACTTAGGTCTTTCAGTGCTCTGTCAAACTCTTCACGCAGTATCATATCTTCCATTTCATCTTCATCTACCTCCTCTTCCATTTCTATAATATTGTCCTGAAGAACATCGCATCTGTATAGACCCTCTATATACTCCTTCCACCTTTCTGCTTTCCCTTCTTTGCTTAGAACTAGGTTTCCATCTGAGCTCTTGATATTCATGCAAGTGGTTCTCTTTTCTCCAAAGGTCTCTTTAATTTTCCTGTAGATAGTATCTATCTTACCCCTCGTGAGATAAGCCTCTACATCCTTACATTTGTCCTCTAGCCATCTCTGCTTAGCCATTTTGCATTTCCTGTCGCTCTCATTTTTGAGACGTTTGTATTCCTTTTTGCCTGCTTCACTTACTGCATTTTTGTATTTTCTCCTTTCATCAATTAAATTCAGTATCTCTTCTGTTACCCAAGGATTTCTACTAGCCCTCGTCTTTTTATCTACTTGATCCTCTGCTGCCTTCACTATTTCATTCCTCAAAGCTACCCATTCTTCTTCTACTGTATTTCTTTCCCCCATTCCTGTCAATTGTTCCCTTATGCTCTCCCTGAAACTCTGTACAACCTCTGGTTCTTTCAGTTTATCCAGGTCCCATCTCCTTAAATTCCCACCTTTTTGCAGTTTTTTCAGTTTCAATCTACAGTTCATAACCAATATATTGTGGTCAGAGTCCACATCTGCCCCTGGAAATGTGTATAAGTAAACTGTCAAAATTTTACCGACCTATAGACTTTTATACAAGCAGCACTCCCTGTTGTAGCAGAGAAACGAAGGGATACGAAATGCCGTGTGTGTGTGTGTCGCATCTGCGTCAACTGGGCCTACTCGGTAGCAGATCACTTTTTCAAATCCAAAAGCTTAATGAAGTTACGCAACGGAATTAATTTTAACGCAAGTTGATAGTAAAGTGACCCTAGCATTGAATTCCAAGTACCGACATTCCCATAGTTACTGTACTGATTAATCTCATGAGAGGGATCTAATAACTACGAAATTTAGTACATGACCCATGTAAATCCTAGCTTTATTACAAGTTACTGTGTGTGCACAGATTCATAGAAAACATTACATTTAATTACATACACTTCACGAAATTTAACTGATACATGAAATCGGTTGCAAGACAAGGAAAGCTAAGGGTCCGGGAAGTCTATCTGATGAAGGGATATATGACAATGATAAAGCACTTCCTAACATATTCATTAACTATAATGAAGTCGTGCAAATACTGTGGCTGGTTGATCGAAAGAAAGAAGAAGCACTACACATGCACTATGCCTGCGAACTCAGTCATGCTGAGCCTGCGTGCATTTACACTAATCTAGCTGTGGTATCGTCCGGAGAACGAGATTCCCTGTCAAAGGTGACACCCCACGACGAAATCACAAGTAAGGCAATCGCTGCCTGACGCAGCAACGAATGAGAGACGTCCGCGTAGAAACGCACTCAAGAAGTTCCAGAGGCAGCTGCTGCCGAAACAGTACTTACGGCAGAGCACAGTGTCGCTCAGCTGACTCTAATCATCACCAACGAAGATAGCATCGTCTTCCTTCAAGATCCAGAAGCGCAAGTTGTTAGAAATCGGAACTGTATCGAAGTTCATAGTTAAATGTACACTGAAAGATGACTATCAATGTTGTGGATTGGCAAGACAGCCAACCCACTATGAGAGGAAGCCGAAAGGCACGCGTTTTAGCTCACGCAGGCTGGCGTGAGGTCTGGAACAGGTCAAGGAAATTAGACTAGCAAAAAAGGACTTAGCTGTGGAATACTTAACTTTAATCCATAAATGATGAACATCGCTTTTGACGGTACATGTTTTACAGCATCAATAGTAACTGGTAATGGCGCCTTGCTAGGTCGTAGCAAATGACGTAGCTGAAGGCTATGCTAACTATCGTCTCGGCAAATGAGAGCGTAATTTGTCAGTGAACCATCGCTAGCAAAGTCGGCTGTACAACTGGGGCGAGTGCTAGGAAGTTTCTCTAGACCTGCCGTGTGGCGGCGCTCGGTCTGCAATCACTGACAGTGGTGACACGCGGGTCCGGCGTATACTAACGGACCGCAGCCGATTTAAAGGCTACCACCTAGCAAGTGTGGTGCCTGGCGGTGACACCACAATTATTGTGCACTGTTAGTGTTGAGCGACAGTAATAAATTCATAGACATTCATGTGGACATGGATTGTTTCCAAGCTAAGTATTCTATGTTGTTCAAGATTTAATAAAGTGATCTAATATTTTGTGTTTGTGTTGGAGTACCTATTCTATCTCCCCAAGAACTGAATGTAGACTTGCTAGGACCCATTACAGTGCCGGCTCGTATGTCTCAAATGTATTTTCGTCCAGTACTACACTACCTAAGCCCTAATGTCGTTGCAACCTAATCCATCGAAGCTGTTGTATGATCTTACCATAATTGTAAGCAGACGTGATGACTGCAGATGTGTAGGTGGAGGTAACCACTATTTGGACTGTTACCTGTCTATCTCCTTTGCCTCTCTCCACCTCCAAGTACGACACCGTCCTATCGTATCAGGAGGAAAATCAAGTTGATACTGCCTAGCATGTATCAGAAAGTGAATTAAACGGAACCCCGTGCTCACAGCGCCTGCTCTGCGCGAGATTTCGCTATAAAAGCCTTGTCCACCAATGGCAAGATTTTTCCTAACTTCCCCCAATAGTATTGTTGTTAGTCTGCAGTTTTACTTCCACCGTGGACTGTAGAAGACACAGCCTACAATTCCGTGTCCGTCCTCTTGCTCTATCCTGAGAATTCAGTCAGCCATCAGCCTTCATTGGTGAAGCACCAGGAGACAAGTTGCATATTTAGCTTTTCTGTTTGTAAAGGTGGAAAATACCGCTTCAGTTGTAAGGTTCTTTTTATTTTTCAATGGTTGAAACACGACCGGCTTCGGGCTCTTACATGCCCGTCATCAGATGATATAACTGTGTGCTGTGATCCCGAACGCCGCGGTGGACGAGTACATGATGCGGTATATCACCAGCGAGCGCCAAGCACGGATTGTTTGAATGTTTTTGTTCTTTGTGCTTTGAATGTTTCGTGTGATTTCAAAGTTTAATTTTTAAATTCATTGCGTGGTTTTGTATTTCAATGGCACAGAATAGCGTTTAAGTAATGGTAACATGTACATTCGCGCATAATGTAGTGCCGTAGTGGTTTGTTTTGGACAGCCAGTAACCGCTGATACAGTCAGTCGTCAGCCTTCGTTGGTGAAGCGCCAGGAGACTAGCGAGTCACATATTTAAATTTTTTGTTTGTGTTCGCAGTTTAATTCTTAAATTCTTTGCGAGTTTTTGTACCCTTGTGAAGTTTAATTATTAAATTCATTGCGTATTTCTTTATTTGAGATGTTACTGTAGTTAATAAATCCGTCAAGAAGGACAGCAGAGTGTTTATGCTACGAAAATCAGGTAAGCAGATGTTAGCGTCCCACTTACATAATCAATTTAGCTCTATTATCACGCCCTTAGAGACATCAAGGGTAATGTTTAAACTGATTGTAAATCGCGCTTTTGAGATATCTGTGCCAAAAAAGTGGATTAAGAATGGAAAGGGGCCTCCATATTTTAATAATAAAATTCGGAAAATGCTGATGAAACAGAGATTGTTGGACTCTCGCATCCAAACAGAGAGCACAAATGTTGACAAACAAAAGTTAGTACAGATTCGTGTGCATAAAGAAGATCAATGCGCGAAGTATACGACAACTTCCATCGTCGCACCTTGGCGAAAGATCTTGTCGAGAACCCCTAGAAAATTCTAGTCATATGTAAAATCACTAAGTGAATCGAAAGCTTCTGTTTAGTCATTCGTCGACGAGTCTGGGGTGCCAGTAGAAGACGGTAAAAGGAAAGCTGATTTCACGTTCAAGAAAACATTCAAGTTGGAGAATCGTACGAACATAGAGTCGTTTGACTGTCGTACAGACTCCCACATGGAAGACATAGAAACTGGCATCCGTGGCGTACAGAAGCAACTAGAAAAGTTGAAGACAATGAAGTCGCCAGGTTCAGAAGGAATCCCATTTCGGTGTTACAAAGAGTACTCTGTGGCATCGGCCCCTTACTAAGCCTACATTTATCGCGAATCCCTTCCAGCGAAAAGTCCCAAGCGACTGGAAAGAAGCGTAGGTGCATCCAATATCTAAGAAAGGTAAAAGAACTGACCCACAGAACTGCAGACTAATATCCTCATGCTAATGACGCTGTGGTGTACGGGAATACGTCATCGCTGAGTGACTGTAGAAGTATACAACATGACTTATACAACATTTCTAGTTGGTGTGATGAATGGCAGCTTGTTTTAAATGAAGAAAAATGTAAGTTAATGCGGATGAGAAGGAAAAACAGTTCTATAACGTTCGAATACAGCATGAGTTGGGTGCTGCTTGACACAGTCAAATCGATTAAATATCTACGCGTAACGTCGAAAAGCGATATGAATTGGAACGAGCGCATCAGATTGGGAGTAGGGAATGCGAATGCTCGACTTGGTTTTATTGGGAGAATTCTGGGAAAGCGTAGCTCATCCATTAAGGAGGCGGCGTAGAGAACGATAGTGTGACCCATTCTTAACACTAGAACACCAAAGGGGAAAATATTACATTGCTACTAAACAATCTTTAAGTTTACTACTCCGAATTTTACTCAAAGGAAATTACAATTTATGGGTTATGCATCAATTAATTACATTATTAACTCTCCAATGCTATTTTACATACCAAATTAAGTTCAAAATTTCCTGTTTCATACCCTACTGCCGTCGTATATTTTACGAGGGTTTAGTAACCTAGGGTTAAATACTGTTCGAGTGTTTGGTATCCCCATTAGGTAAGATTAAAAAATGGGAATTCCTGGAAGGAAGACGACGCTCTTTTCGTGAGACACTATTGCGGAAGTTTAGAAAACTGGCATTTGAGGCTGACTACTGAACAATTTTACTGACACCGAGGTACATTTTGTGTAAGAGCCATGGTGATAAGATGCGACAATTTAGAGGTCGTACGGAGATTTTCAGACTATCGTTTTCCCTTCGTTCTATCTGCGAGTGTAACAGGAAAGGAAATGACTACTACTGATACAATGTACCCTCTGCCATCCACCGTACGGTGGTTTGCGGTGTATGTATGTAGATGTAGATGTATAGCATAGCGTCACGTTTTAGTAACAACAACGTGCAAATTCGCGGACTCAGTAGTACAGTAGTCATTTGTCTGTTTTGAACGGCCAGTAACCGTTGATAGTCAACCATCAGCCATTGTTGGTGAAGCACCAGGAGACTAGCAAGTCACATATTTAGCTTTTCTCTTTGTGTTCACTGTTTAGTTAACTACCTTGCGTGTTTTTGTCTGTTTGCAAAGTTCAATTCTTAAATTCATTGCGTAGTTTTGTATTTGAGTGGTATAGTATCTCGCTTTCGTAACGGTAAGGTTTACATTCGCGCATTCTGTAAAGCAGTAGTAATTTATTTGTTTCTTTTAGATGACCAGTAACCGTTGACCACAGCTCAGTCAGCCGCCAGCCTCCGTTGGTGAAGCACAAATATACAAGCGAGTCACATAGTTAGCTTCTTCTGTTTATTTTCGTAATTTAATTCTCAAGTTAGTAGTAGCTGGATGAATAGAGTGTGTGCGTGCTGCGTGTGGATGCAGGAGGAACTGGCCGCAGTTCGTGAACAGCTGAAGACGCTGAATGACCACGGCCAGAATCGGCTTGTGCAGGCAGCGGAAAACCTGCCATGTTGCATGGACACCACAGGTGTCGCTTGTTTCGTCCACAAGCTCAACTCTTGAGACACCGGTGAGTGGCGGGTTGTTACACAATCGCGTTGCTCGAGGCCGACAGTCAGTGTGGAGTAGGCCGCCTGGTCTCGCCCATTCAATCTTTCAGTGGACAGGTGACTGCTCCTTCAGCAGGCTTCGAGCACGCACATGTCGGGAGGGGTTTACTGGTTATCGGGAGTAACAATATTAGGCGCGTTGTGAAGCCCATTAGGTGCACTCGATGAGTGCCCTCAGAGGTATCATCCGAGATGTGGAGAAGGCCCTACTGTGGCTATCGATGGTTCAGGGTGGACAAGCCTGCAACTTGTTGCTCATGTCGGCACCAAATGGCGCCTGTCGCTTAGATTCTGATGGCGAAGACTGCTGGCCTCGCTTGCAGGGTGGAAGCAGAGCTCAAGACTGGCAGCATCGTACCCAGAGTCGATCGGCGTCCTTTGATTTGGGGCCGATTGGATGGTCTCAATCACAGACTTCGTCGATTCAGTGATGGTCATAACTACATTCTTCTGGACGCGCGTTATGGCATGGAGATCTGTAGGAATCTCCTTGATAGGTCAGGGGTGCACTACACAGAGGAAGCGGCTGCTCGGGTAAGAGAATATTGTGGAGTGCACATGGCGGTTTTTTAGGCTTGTTGGTAGTTTGTGGTCCTCTGATGAATGCTCGCCAGTCGATACGCAGAGAGATCGGGTACAAAGTAGAGGCACGTTGACTGTCAAAATTGTCGCAGTATTCGTAACAAATTTCCTAAACTTAGTGCCCTCCAGTAATGTTTTCGCACTCAAACAATTTACAGCGCCCCAGGAACGTTGTTACACTCAAATTATTCTCTGAACCGAGAGCTTGCTTAAACCCGAAGTAGAAAGCTTCGAAATACACTACTGGACATTAAAATTGCTGCACCAAGAAGAAATGCAGATGATAAACGGGTATTCATTGGACAAATATATTATACTAGAACTGACATTTGATTACATTTACACGCAATTTGGGTGCATAGATCCTGAGAAATCAGTACCCAGAACAACCACCTCTGGCCGTAATAACGGCCTTGATACGCCTGGGCATTGAGTCAAACAGAGCTTGGATGGCATGTACAGGTACAGCTGCCCATGCAGCTTCAACACGATACCACAGTTCATCAAGAGTAGAGACTGGCGTATTGTGACGAGCCAGCTGCTCGGCAACCATTGACCAGAAGTTTTCAACTGGTGAGAGATCTGGAGAATGTGCTGGCCAGGGCAGCAGTCGAACATTTTCTGTATCCAGAAAGGCCTGTACAAAACCTGCAACATGCGGTCGTGCATTATCCTGCTGAAATGTAGGGTTTCGCAGGGATCGAATGAAGGGTAGAGCCACGGGTCGTAACACATCTGAAATGTAACGTCCACTGTTCAAAGTGCTGTCAATGCGAACAAGAGGTGACCGAGACGAGTAACCAATGGCAGCCCATAGCATCACGCCGGGTGATACGCCAGTATGGCGATGACGAATACACGCTTCCAATGTGCGTTCACCGCGATGTCGCATAACACGGATGCGACCATCATGATGCTGTAAACAGAATCTGGATTCTGTCCGAAAAAATGACGTTTTGCCATTCGTGCACCCGAGGACACCATCGCAAGCGCTCCTGTCTGTCATGCAGCGTCAAAGGTAACCACAGCCATGGTCTCCAAGCTGATAGTCCATGCTGTTGCAAACGTCGTCAAACTGTTCGTGTAGATAGTTGTTGTCTTGCGAACGTCCCTATCTGTTGACTCAGGGATCGAGACGTGGCTGCACGATCCGTTACAGCCATGCGGATAAGATGCCTGTCATCTCGACTGCTAGTGATACGAGGCTGTTGGGATCCAGCACGGCGTTCCATATTACCCTCCTGAACCCACCGATTCCATATTCTGCTAACAGTCGTTGGATCTCGACCAACCCCAGCAGCAATGTCGCGATACGATAAACCGCAATCGCGATAGGCTAAAATCCGACCTTTATCAAAGTCGGAAACGTAATGGTACGCATTTCTCCTCCTTACACGAGGAATCACAACAACGTTTCACCAGGCAACGCCTGTCAATTGCTGTTTGTGTATGAGAAATCGGTTGGAAACTTTCCTCATGTCAGGACGTTGTAGGTGGCACCACCGGCTCCAACCTTGTGTGAATGCTCTGAAAAGCTGATCATTTGCATATCACAGCAT